>NC_081839.1:0-100000 GCF_030867095.1 Alligator mississippiensis
TGGCCCAGCAGGAAGTTGGCCAGGCTGACCGCGGCCCGCCCGGTACAGAAAGGAGTGGATGTACGCGTCCTCGAAGAAGTCTTCACCGAGCACCCGAAGCAGTGCGCCCAGGGCGGCAAAGAGAAGCTACAGCCGGGAACAGTCGAGGAACGCATCGAAAATGTCCTACTCCAGCACCCCCGGGCAGAAGGGGCAGGCCACTGAGGTCGCTGGGTCCAGGTGACGCACAAAGTGCCGCTGGCCAGCATGCCGTGCACGAGTCGCCACTGCAGGTCACCAGTCTTCTCGGCGGTGGGCACCTTACACAGCGTGCACCAAGCTGGGGTCCCAGGCCGCGCCAGGCGCCACCGCCACACACTGTCAGGGCGGCTGGCAACCACCTGCGTGTGCCGGGTGTGCACCACCCACACGTAGAGGCCCTTGCAGAACAGGGTGCCAGAAGGGCAGCCCGAATTGCTGCAGGGGAGCACCGGCAGCCTGAGCAGCGTGTTGCACCGCTCAGCCAGCTTGCTGGGTACCGCTGGGATGACGGGTAGTCGTGGCAAGGCGTCTTCTGCGCTGTCCGCGCCGGGGAGGGGCCAGCGCATCTGCATATGGACTTCCAGGGCGGTCACTACCTCCGTAGGGATTGCGGCCCTAACAGCCCGCAGAAGCCGCCCCGCGGTGCACACGGAGCTCGTCACAAGCCGGGCAGCCAGGGCCTCGGGTGACAGCCAGTCTGACCGAGCGGGGTCCAAGAGGTGCTCCAGGCGGGTGAAGCACGCCTCAATGAGAGCTGCCACAAGGCTGGCAGAGGCCAGGCTCGCCACGACACGATGCAGGGCCAGGTTGTGGACCAGGGCCTCTCAAACCAGTTGCAGGAACCACAGGTGCCTGGCCTGGGGACAGAGATGAAAGGCCACCCGCCAGGCCCGCACCATGCTGCGGTAGAACAGGAGAAGAACCACCCCATTCAGAAAGGTGAGGTCCAGTTGAAACAGCTCCCGCTCAAAGCCGAGCCCCCCACTCGCCGCAGGAATCGGCACGCCACCTGTAGCCACGGGAGGTGGCCTTCGGTGTACATAAGCCACTGAAGGGCCTGCAGCCGATAGCCAGCCACCATGCTGGCCAGATCAATCAGGCCCTGGCCCCCCTCACCGGTGGGCAGGTACAGGGCACCTCGTGGCAGCTAGTGGCATCCGTCCCACAGGACATCCACCAGGAGTCCCTGCAGTCTATCCAGTAGCTCCAGCGCAGGGTCCAGCACCGCGCAGCGGTGACACAGGGTCGCCGCCACCAGGTTGTTGATAACAAGGATGCGCTCCCGGTAGGAAAGGCTGGGCAGGCACCAGAGCCACCGCTGCAGGCCGGCCTCCACTGCCTCCTCAAGGCCGTCCCAGCTGCGCGCCATGAAGGGCATCAGCCCCAGGAACACGCCCAAGACCTTGATGCCCTCACAGCACCACACAAGGCCCCCAGGCAAGTCTGGGAGAGGCGTGCCACTCCATCCGCCAAGCAGCAGATTATCGCTTTTCCCCAGTTGATGCGGGCGGCGGAGACACGCTCATAGGCCCACTGGCAATCTGCCAGAGCCTGCACGTCTTCCTGGGTGTTGAAGAAGACAGTGACATCATCTGCATAGGCCGACAGCCGGACACGAGAGCCAGCAGACAGGCCCGTGGCCGATGGCAGGGCCATATCACTCAGGCGGCGGCGCAGCACATCTAGCACCAGCTCGATGGCCACGGCATACACCATGCCCAACAGTGGACAGCCCTGGCAAATACCCCTGCGCGCAGGGAACAGAGCACAAAGCACCCCGTTCACCTCGAGCAGGCTGGAAATGTCTCGGTGCAAGACCCAGAGGGCCCCGGTGAAGAGGGGCCCAAAACCAAAGGCGTCCAGTGTCCGGAAAAGATAAACACTGCCCACGCGGTCAAAGGCCTTCTCCTGGTTTAGAAAGAGGAGGCCGACATCAAGGCCAAAGAACTCACTAGCCACGAGTAGATCCCGCAGCAGGAACACGTTCTCTTGAATGATCCTGCCCGGCACACACTAGCTCTGCTCAGGCCCGGTGACACAGGCCATGACCGCACGGAGGCAGGTAGCCAACACTTTGGCCACAATCTTATAGTCCGCACACAGCAGGGATACCGACCACCAGTTCTTCATGTAGACCAGGTCTCCCTTCTTAGGCAGCAAGTGATCGGCAAGACCTTCTCGGCGAGGCTCTCCTGCAAAACACACAGGAGGCTGGAACCAAGAGGCCAGAAGGTCTTGTAAAACTCGGCAGGCAGCCGGTCAAGGCCCGGCACTTTGCCGCAGGCGAGGCCGGCCGTGGCAGCCAGCAGCTCTTCCAGCGACAATTCCCGCTCAAGCTCACCAGCCTCCAGGGCATCGAGACGCAGTAGGCCCTCGTGCAGTTCCCGCATGCCCTCAGGGCACAACGGCTCGGCCGTGAACACGTCGCAACAAAACACAACAGCACGTTCCCGTATTTCGCCCGGCTCTGTAATGACCCGGCCCTCAGGAGTCTTGAGATGATCCAAGACTTTGCTTCCTGCTCTCCGCCGCTCCAGATTGAAAAAGAAGTGACTCGGGGCATCACTTCCCACCAGCTCCTCGCAGTTGGCACAGACCCTTGCGTCACGGGCCGCGCTCTCCGCCAAGTCATGCAGGCATTTCCTGCGCAGCCGGAGGCTCTCGCTCAGTGCTGCCTCGCTGCCAGCAGCCAGCAGAGCAGCCTCGAGCTCCGCCACGTCCTCCTCCAACTCCCAGATACAGCAGCGCGTCTCGTTTGCGGCCAGCTCGGTGTATTGCTGGCATAAGGCTCGGATCTGTACCTTGCCCACGTCCCACCACAGCTTCCAGGAGAAGTGGCTCGATCTCGCAGCCTCCCACCTCCGCCAAAAGTAGGCAAACCAGTCCCGGAAATAAGAGTCCTGAAGCAGGCTGACTTTGAAACACCAATACGGTGCCCGTGCACAGGCTCTCCCCGCCAGGCTCAGTTCGCTGAAGGCCACGCCATGATCTGATTGACCCAAAGGAGCTATGCAGCTGCTGCGCAGAAGGGGTAGGTGGTGCCTCGTGATATAAAGTCGATAAAGGCGAGCTATCGTGAGACCACCGGTACCCATCCTGGCCTAGGTGTACTGGCGCTCATCAGGATGCAAGGCTCACCAGACGTCCATGAGGTCTGCCCCCTCCAAGACAGCTTGCAGCTTGCGAGCGGAAGACAGGTGCGGCTCAGGCTCTGTGAGGTCAAGGCACAGAGCAGTGGTGCAGTTGAAATCCCCACCGAGGAGAACCAGGTCATCATCCTCACTAGTATCGCGCAGCAGGGCAGCCAAGGTCTCGCAGAAAGCGACTCTCTGCTAGCCATTGGAGGGCGTGTAGATGTTGACGAGCAGCAGGCGGTGTTCTGCGAGGGTGACGCGGACGGTCAACAGGCGGCCAGGCACGACCTCCTGCGGCACCACCGTGTCAAGCTGCAGCTGCGGTGATAAGAGTGTCACGACCCCAGTGCTGAGGTTGGTGCTCTGGCTCAGGAACACCTCTCCTCGCCAGGGAGCCCACCAGGCCGCCTGGTTGAAGCGGTCAGAGTGCATCGCTTCTAGGAAGGCGACAGCCAACCTATTCTGTCGCAGGAGCTCCACGACGGCCTCGCACTTCACCGAGTCTCGACAGCCATTGATGTTGATCGTTCAAATGGTTGTGCCTACCGTGGGTGTGGGTGTGGGAGAGGAAGAGCAAAGCAAAGTGCAGGTGGAAGAGCAAACACCCAAGAGCAGAGCAAGGCAATACAGACAGGTCAGGGAAGGACTACCGTGCCCTACTCTAGTCAAGCAACATGCCCAGGCCCCACTCCACTCTCACCGTCTAGCCAAGCTTGTCCAAACGGTAGGCTATCTGTCGTCTGCCGCGATCCTACTGCATAAGCTTGACTTTTGCCCTGCCAACCTTGACAAACACTTTGGGGTCCACACACCACTGGGTGATGCACCCCGCTACGTTCTTCTGCCCCATAGTTAGCTTCAGCAAGGTCAGGAGTCCCCCCATAGTCAAGAGGAACCCAGAGGGGCTCCGCCAGCTTCAGGTGGATGTTGCCTACGGAAGAGCGGCGTCGTTGCACCCCAGTGTGGGAGTTTGCCCACAACTACAGTGTCAACACCCTCAACGTCCACGCACATCACCCACCTCTCGCTGTCCGAGGCAAGGACCAGCTCCGTGAGCACGTTCCCTGTCTTCTTCGGGGGGGAGGGGCCATCCCGCTCACAACATCTCTTGCAAAACTCAGAGAGCTGGATCTCCATCTCGCTAACTTCCCCATCTGATCCACTAGCCTAGGGCGTGACCAAAGGGGCAGCAGGCTCTCCCGCCACCACCGGGGCCAGGCCACGGGAAGAGACACATTCGCCACTATCCCTATGCTATTATATTCTAAAAAAAAGAAAACAAAAGAAAGAAAAGAAAAAGAAATGAAAAATAAAGAAAAGAAAAAGAAAAGAAAAGAAAAAAGAGGAAAAGAAAGACGAAAAAAAAGAAAAACAAAAGAAAGAAAAAGAAATAAAAGAAAAATACAAATAAAATAAAAGAGAAAAGAAAAAGAAAAGAAAAGAAAGAAGAGAAAAGAAAAAGAAAAAAGAAAAAGAAATAAAACAAAAGAGAAAAAGAAAAGAAAAAAGAAAGAAAGAAAAGAAAAAAGGAAAGAAAACAGAAAATAACAGATCAGAAATAAAAAAAACAAAAGAAAAGAGAAAAAAATAAACAAAATAAAAGAAAAAAAGAAAAATAAAAAACAAAAGAAACAAAAGAGAAAAAAAGAAAAAAGAAACAAAAAGAAAAAGAAAAAAGTAAAGAAAAAGAAAGACAAGTAAAGAAAAAGAGAAAAAGAACAAAAAATAAAGAAAAGGAAGTAAAAAGAAATGAGTAAAAAAGAAAAAAAAGGAAAAAGAAAACAAAAGAGAAAAAATAAAAGAAAAGAAAAAGGAAAAAAGAAAAAAAGAAAAAGAAAAGAAAAGAAAAAAGACAAAAGAAAAAATAAAACAAAAGAAAAGATAAAGTAAAGAAGAGAAAGCAAAAGAAAACAAAAAAAGAAATAAAACAAAAAAATAAAAGAAAAGAAAAGAAAAAAAGAAAAGAAAGCAGAAAAGAATAAAAGAAAAAGAAAACAAAAAGAAAAGAATAGAGTAAGAAGAGAAAAGAAAAAAGAAAAGAGAATAGAAACAAAAGAAAATAAAAAGAAATAAAAAAAAGAAATAAAAGAAAAGGAAAGAAAAGAAAACAAAAGAAAAGAAAAGAAAAAGAAATGCAGGGAGCTTCTAGAGAGAAACAGAAGAGGATGCGGCCAGAGGCACGTTAAGGCACCACACTGCTTCAGGGGACATCCAAGAGGCTCAGGCAGCCAAGGGGCGAACTGCACAGGGGGCTTGACAGGACATGGGAGGAGATGCCAGCACCTTCGGGGGGGAAGAGGGAGATACAGGGACCTTCAGGGGGAACAGGGCAGATGCAGGGACCTTTAAGGGATCACAGGGAACATGCAGGAGCCTTCAAGGGCAAGGACGGGCGATACAGGGGGCTTCAGCACCAAAGACAATAAAAAGAAAAGAAAAAGAAAAAAAGAAAAGAAAAGAAAAAGAAAAGAAAGAAAAAGCAAGAAAAGATAAAGAAAAAACAAACAGAAAAGAAAGAAAAAGAAACACAAGAAAAGTAAAAGAAAGAAAAGAAAAACAAAACAAAAAAAGGAAAGGAAAGAAAGAAAAGAAAAGAAAAAAGAAAAAGAAAAAAAAGAAAATAAAACAAAGAAAAGAAACAAAACAGAAAAGTAAAGAAAGAAAGAAAAAGAAAAGAAAAAAAGAAAAAAAAGAAAAAAGAAAACAAAACAAAGAAAAAAAAGAAAAAAGAAAGTAAAGAAAAAAGAAAGAAAAAGAAAGAAAAAGGAAACGAAAGAGAAAAAAGAAAGAAAAAAAGAAATAGAAAAAAAAGAAAAAGAAAAAAGAAAAGAAACAAAAGAGAAAAAAGAAAAGAAACAAAAAAAAGAAAAAAAAAAAAAAAGAAATGCAGGGAGCTTGGAGAGAGAAACAGAAGAGGATGCAGGGACCTTTAGGGGGCCAGAGGCACGTTAAGGCACCACACTACTTCAGAGGACATGCAGGAGGCTGAGGGAGCCAAGGGGGGAAGTGCACAGTGGGCTTCACAGGACATGAGAGGAGATGCCGGCACCTTCAGGGGGGAAGAGGGGGGATGCAGGGACCTTCAGGAGGGAATAGGGCAGGTGCAGGGACCTTCAAGAGGTCACAGGGAACATGCAGGAGCCTTCAAGGGCAAGGACGGGGGATACAGGGGGCTTCAGCGCCAAACACAAAGAAAAAAAAAGAAAAAAAGAAAAAGAAAAAAGAAAAGAAACAAAAGAGAAAAAAGAAAAAAAGAAAAGAAAGAGAAAGAAAAGTAAAGAAAAAAAAGAAAGAAAAGAACGTAAAAAGAAATAAGAAAAAGAACAAAAAGAAAAGAGAAAAAAGAAAAAGAAAGAAGAAAGAAAAAGAAAAACAATACCAAAAGAAAAGAGAAAGAAAAAAACGAAAAAAGAAAAGAAAAAAGAAAGAAAACAAAAAAGAAAAGAAAAAGAAAAAGAAAACAAATAAAAGAAAAAAGTAAACAAAAGAAAAGAAAGAAAAGAAAAAAGAAAACAAAGAAAAGAAAACAAGGAAAAGAAAACAGAAAAGAATAAAAGAAATAAAAGAAAAAGAAAAAAGAAAAGTAAAGAAAAAAAGGAGAAAAAAAGAAAAAAGAAAAGAAAAAGAAAGAAAAGAAAGAAAAGTAAGAAAAAGAACAGAAAAGGAAAAGAAAAAAAAGAAAGAAAACACAAGAAAAAGAAATAAAACAAAAGAAAAGAAAGAAAAAGAAAAAAGAAAGAAAAGAGAAGAAATAAAAGAAAACAAAGAAAAGAAAAAAAGAAAAAGAAAAGAAAACAAAGAAAAGAAAAGAAAAAACACAAAGAAAAGAGAAATAAAAAGAAAACAGAAAAAAGAAAAGAAAAAGAAATAAAGAAAAGACTAAAAGAAAAGAAAAAAAGAAAAAGAAAATTAAACAAAAAGAAAAAGAAAAAAATGAAAAGAAAAAAAGAAAAGAAAAAGAGAGGAAAAGAAAAAAAGAAAAGAAAGAAAAAAGAGAAATAAAAGAATAGAAAAAAAGAAAGAAAAGAAAACAAAAGAAAGAAAAGAAAGAAAAAGAAATGCAGGGAGCTTGGAGAAACAGAAGAGGATGCAGGGACCTTGAGCGGGCCAGAGGCACGTTAAAGCACCACACTGCTTGAGGGCACATGCAGGAGGCTGAGGGAGCCAACGGGGGCAGTGCACAGTGGGCTTCACAGGACATGAGAGGAGATGCCAGCACCTTCAGGGGGAAAGAATGGGCACGCAGGGACCTTCAGGGGGGAATAGGGCAGGTGCAGGGACCTTCAAGGGGTCACAGGGAACATCCAGGAGCCTTCAAGGGCAAGGATGGGGGATGCAGGGGGCTTCAGCACCAAAGAGAAAGAAAAGAAAAGAAAAGAAAAGAAAAGAAAAGAAAAGAAAAGAAAAGAAAAAAAGAAAAGAAGAAAGAAAAGAGAAAAGAGAATAGAAAAGAAAAGAAAAGAAAACAAAAGAAAAGAAATGCAGGGAACTTGTAGAGAGAAACAGAAGAGGATGCAGGGACCTTGAGGGGGCCAGAGGCACGTTAAGGCACCACACTGCTTGAGGGGACATGCAGGCGGCTGAGGAAGCAAAGTGGGGAAGTGCACAGGGGGCTTAACAGGACATGGGAGGAGATGCCGGCACCTTCAGGGACGAAGAGGGGGCATGCAGGGACCTTCAGGGAGGAACAGGGAACATGCAGGAGCCTTCAAGGGCAAGGATGCGGGATGCAGGGGGCTTCAGCACCAAAGACAATGAGATACACAGAGCTTGACGAGACCAGAGAGGGGTTAACACACCAGGACACTTGAGGGCTGATGAAGGAAGAATACAAGCAGGTTGAGAGGGAAAGGTAAAGGGGGGAGGCGGGATGCAGGCAACTTCAGGCAGAAACACAGGGGAATGCAGAGACCTTGAGAGACCTGGAGAGGATGACATTAAGGCAGCAGGGACTTGAGTGAACATGCAGGGGCCTAAACAGGAAAGAGGGACGGATGCAGGGCGCTTGAGGGGCAAACAGCAGGATTTACGAACCTTGAGAGGGCCAGAGGGTGTTAAAGCAGCAGAGGGCTTGACGGGACATGCAAGCAGCTTGAAGGGTAAAGACCGGGAATTCACAGGGCTTGAGGGGGAAACGGGAGGATGCAGGAACCCTAAGAGGGCCGGAAGCTTGTTAAGGCAGCACAGGGCTTGGCGAGACATGCACAGGGCTTGAGGAGCAAAGAGGAACAACGCACAGGGCTTGGAGGGAAAGCAGCGGGGATGCACAGGACAGTTAAGGCAGCAGGACGCTTGACGGGACATGCAGGGGGCTGGGGGAGCAAAAAGGGAATGCAGAAACCTTGAGGGCACACAAATGTGGATGCATGGCGCTTCACAAACCCAGAGGGGGAATCCAGGGCACTTGCCAGAGCCATAGGGAGATTAAGGCAGAAGGACGCGTGAGGGGACAAACAGCACACTTGACAAGCAAACAGGGGGGGTACAGGGAGCTTGAGGGGACGCAAGGGGCGATGCAGAGTGTAATGCAGAAACAGAGAGTATGCAAGGAGTTTGACAGGCCTACAGGGGGATCAAGGCAGCAGTGAGCTTGAGGGGACATGCAGGAGGATGAAGGAGCAAAGAGGAGAGGTGAAGCAAGGTTAACAGGACACAAGGAGGGATGCAGAGAGCTTCACGCAGAAACCAGGGGGGGGGGGAAATCCAGGGACCCTGAGGGGGCCAGACAGGGGTTAAGGCAGCACAGTGCTTGACACGCCATGCACGAGGCTTGACGGGAAAACACAGGCAATCGAGGAAGCTTGAGAGGGCCAGAGGGCACTTAAGGCCCAGGGGGGCTTGAGGGCACATGCAGGAGGCTGGAGGAGCAAAGGCAATGCTCCAGGCAGCTTGAGGGGCCACAAGGGGGAATGCAACGAGCTTGAGGCAGAAAAAGTGGGAGATGCAGGCACCTTGAGAGGGGCCACACACACGTTAAGGCACCAGGGCCTTGACAGGGGATGCAGGGGCCTGCCGGAGGCTTCAGGAACACAGAGCAGGGGATACACGTCGCTTGAGGGGGCCAGACAGAGCTTAAGGCAACAGGAAGCTTCAGGGGCAAAAAGACAGGATACATGGAGCTTGAGCCAGAAACACTGGGAGATGCAGGGGACTGGAAGAGCAAAGACAAGGGATGTAGGGAGCTCAAGGGGTAAATACAGGGGATGCATAGAGCTTCACAAGGAAACAGGGCGGACACAAGGACCTTGAGGGCACAAGAGGAGGGTTGCAGCAGCAGGGGTCTTGACAGGACATGTAGGGCACTTGAGAGGCAAAAAGAGGGGATGCAGCAGGCTTCAGGGGGAAAGGCAGAGAAATGTAGGAACCTTGAGGGACCCAGAGCACAATTTAACAGAGCAGGGGGCTTGACAGAGCATGCACAAGGCTTCAAGAGGAAAGACAGGGGATGCAGCGGACATGACAGGCAAACAGGAGGAATGCAGGGAGCTTGAGGGGGCCAGAGCGGAGTTAAGGCAACAGCAAACTTGAGGGGACTTCAGGAGGCTGGAAGAGCAAAGAGGGGGGGTGCAGGGGGCTAGAGGGTACACAAGGGGGGATGCAGCAACCTTGAGGCGAAAAAAGTGAGGGATTCAGAGACGTTCAGGGGGCCCAGACACAGCTTAAGGCAGCAGGGGCTTGAGAGGAGATGCAGGAGCCTGCAGCGGGCTTGAGCGGGAAAGATGGGGGCTTGCGGAGGCAAGAGGCAGGTTAAGGCAGCACGGGGCTTGACAGCAGATACAGGTAGCTTGAGGCAGAACAAGTGCCGGCTGCAGGGACCTTGCAGTTAAACAGCAGGGAAGCTAAAGGCCTTGGTGGTTAAACAGCTCTTCCACTTTACGGAGCCAAGGGACACTGCCAGTAAGGGACAAGGAGTGAAAGGGACAAGGGGCAGGATGTTAAAGGGCATTGCAGAGGGTTACAGGGATAAAATAAACGGGCCTTAAAAAGGCACACATGTTATGGACGGGCCACAGGCTGGCTGGCTTAGTGCAAAAAATGAAGCAGCCAAAACCGGCCAAGTTCACAGGTCAAAGCAAGCAGCAGGACAAAAGGGGCAACTGGTGGGGGGCAGCAGGGACAGGTTGCGTAACACAACACAAGCGGGGCAAGCAAGTGCAAATAAATGACCTTCGCCGTCGGTCTCTGTGGTGTCCGGTGCTCGGTCCAGTGTCAAACAAGCCAAAGAAACCAGACCTGTGTTTTATTAAACTGCAATATGCCAGGACCCAGGTTTTCAGCTCCCTGCACGTTCCTTCCTTTTCCAACAGGAAGGCAATTAGGCAGTGGGCAGCCCTGGGGAGCACCCCTGAACTTTCACTATGCATTTTCTACTTAGGGAACAGCTTTGTATCTTTTGAAAAAGTATCGTATCTACCCAAGGGCACAGAGTAGGTTGTTTAGGCAGGGGGAGATTGCTTGTTGCTTAGTTGCTAATTGCTGTCCTCGGTAGTAGGAAAAGCTGTATCAACAAAGTCCGGGGAAAGTTGGAAGGGGGGTTACTTGCGGGGAGTTGGAAAGGGGGGTTGCTTGCTAGACTGGCTGAATACCAGGTGCTACATGAGCAAATTACCTATTAGGAAGCCCAGTTCAGCTGGCTAGGGGTAGTCTGTACCTAGGGGGTGAAGTGCGCATGGACCAAAAGAGGCAACCTCTAGTGACTGTACAGTGTATAAGGCGAGAAAAGGCTATATAAGGCTGATACCCACTTGGGTGGGTGTGCTTGCTTTTCAAACGATTGCCAAGCACTGCTTTCTGTGCAGAAATAAAGATTAAGTTGGATCCTTCACCCCTCTGTCTTTACTGGCACAAGCGCACCAGGCATGAACTCACTGTCCTTTGGGGACAACAGCCCATGCATGTGCATGCACGCACACAAGCACACACACACACACTCAGGCCCCACCACAGGGAAAGTGTCAGACAAGGCTGCAGGCAGGCATGCATGGGATCCGAGGCAAAAATGTGCAGCCAAAGGGCGGGGACAGGGAGCAGAACAGAGCCCCAGGCAGCTAGATGGGCAAGGGGGGACTCCCAAGCACAGCACGGGGCACAAGACCCCCCGCATGTATATGCCAGGCAGGCACAGATGCAGGCTGGCAGCTGCAAGTGCACTGCTCCCCACCCTGCACCACACCCGGGACAGGAGATCCGAAACAGCCCGGGGGCGCCAGTCAGCTCGGGGCTCCGCGGCCCGCTGCACGCCCCCCCCCCACGGCCGGGACCCGCCGGGAGAGCGAAGCAAGTGGAGCCGGGTGCTCCGGCCGCCAGGAGCGCCCCCAGCAGTCAGCAGGACCGTCACCTGGGCGGCACGGGACACGCGCGGGGCCACCGGCGACCCCGGGTCTCCCCCACTGCACAGCGAGTGGCCACGAGCGGGGGCAGGACGCGCGCGGAGTCGCGATCTGCTCCCGCTCCGGCCCCGGGGCTCTCCCCACGCGCCCCGCGCAGCTTCCGGCCCCGCCGCCGCACCCACCACGGTGGGGGGCTCACTTTCCCCCCCCAAACTTACCGCACGGAGCCGCTCCCCACCTCCGCTCGCTTGCAGGTGGCCGTCACGTGACGCCCCCCCCCCAGCCCCATGCAGCCATGCGCAGGAATCCGCGCTCTTCTCGCAGCTCCCGGAAAACCCGGACCGGGGGGGGGGAAGCAGCCGGGATGGACCGGGGCGAGCACCGGGAAGACAGCTCAGCGCCGCCCCCGCGGGCCGCACAGCGTACGGAGGGGACAGCCCGGCTCCACGCTACCCCGGGCCCGGGACAATAGAGCCTCCGCCCTCGGCCACAGGGCCCACTTCGGCCCACGACCCCTCCCTGCCTCGAGGACCCAGGGCCCAGACGCGGGGAGCTCCCCTGCCCGGACCCGTCCCACCCCCCCCTGGCAGCGCACAGGACACGAGCACCCAGCCCTGCTCCTGCCCCCCACGAGAAAAGTAATAAATACAAAAAGTAAATAAACTCAATGCAGCAGGTACCAGAACCATTTCTCCTTTATTTTATTTTTCCAGGCTGGCCCACAAGTTCCTCTACATGTTACATACAAAAAGCTCAACAGATAGGAGGTGAGCAAACAGCCATGTACAAAACAAACCACCAGGAAGAAAACATTGCCAACCTCACAACAAACAGGCAGAACACAAACAACACAAGGACACACACAAACATCACCAAACAAAGCAAACAACCAACGGAGCACAGCACGATCCCACCACCCCCAGGCAGGCAGCTTCGCACCCCTGTCACCCCACCGAGCACACACATCCTCCTGGCACCTCTTCCACCTCACACTCAAAGTGATGGGTTTCTCTTTATTCTTAACAGTATACTACAGAAAACTATTTTATTTCAGGGTAATTTAGATTATTAAATAGTATTAGCTTTGTAGCTAAACACTAGGCATGACCTGTGGCCTAGCAATCTTGCTGACCACAAGACAGAATGATCTCTAAGCCAGTCATTTTCTTATGTCAAGTGCCTTAATTTCTGCTTTTTCCTAACAAAATGGTTAAGTCTGTGTACTGGGTACCAGCTGCAGCTAGGAGTCAGATAAGATAAGGGGGGGGCCCAGAGGCAAGAAGATGGTACAGCGGAGTACAGGATAACAGATTGCAGTGTGTAAGATAACACTAACTTTTTTCCTCTGCAAAAGTACTGAGATTTGTAATGCACCATGTAAGGAGATGATTACCATAAGTATTACATATTCAATAACCTTGTAGTTGCTTTGTTAGAAAAAGTATATAAGACAGCCTCACCCTTAAGTCGAGGCCATTTTACCTCTTTGCTGTTTTATGGTCTTTACTCGAGTAGATAAACTGCAGTTACCCCTTCACCCGTGTTGTCTGGTCTCTAAGCCGGCTAGACAACGAACACCAGGGAGTTTTCTCCCACGACATCAGCCCAGCACCCAGGCTCTTCGTAACTACTTCTGCTTCTACTCCCCTTCTCCACAGGAGCCATCACCTTGGCTGCACCCCCCTCACACCCAAACACAACGACCAGCAACACCACGCAGGCCCAAGAGGCACTACAAGGCAGGGGCCTTGGAGGGACAAGAAGGTGGTTAAGCTGACAGAGGGAGGGGGGTGCTTCCCAGTTGTGCCTCTGTTGCACAAACGGCTAGTTTCGTGTTTCTGGAGGCTTTTTCCATATACCTCAAGGGAGAGTTATACACACTTAGGCTGGATCCATTTCAACTATGTTTGTTTGCAAACAGATCGACAACGGAGCTCAAACCTCAAAGTCATGTTGACCCCTAGCCATGCCCGAAAATACATTTTTATACCTCTCCTAAACAAGATTCCATTGTGGCAATCTGTCATTTGCTACAGTTTTCTGCAAAGTTTATGTGCAAAGCAGGCAGTAACTAATCTGTGTTCCCACAGGAGTCAGCCTTATCGTGAAGCAAGCATTGTTCAGACTGTTCTCTCCCCCTAACACGACCCCCCGCCTCCTGGCCCCGCAGTGATGTGGGACAGAGAAGAAGAAACAATTTCCAGTTTACAGTTTTCAGCTGAGAAGCCTTTGGTGTAGTGAGATGATACATTTTTGCAATACCTCCACTATGGGCAACAACAAAACAAAGCTGAGTAACAGACGGCTCTGCTTTCCCCATCAGAGAAATTGTCTGGCCAGGCTCCCAATCTCGTAAGGGAACACCTGCAGACTCTCTTAACCCTAACGGGGCTCCTATCCCAGCTGAGACTCCAATAAGCAGGAGACGAGGGTGTGGTCTTTTCAGTTTATTTGGCTGAAGGTCCCCTGTCCTCGTAAGGGCAGAGAGACCCCGACTCCAACTCAACACATATTTATAAACTTTCATTACATAAGCCTTTCCCATAACACATGTGCAAAACCCAGCAGAAAATTGCTAAAATGGCATGACTTTGCTCACCCTGCATGGTTGGGCCCAATCACCTTGCTTGTCCGCCAAGATTGACATATCAGCAGCAATCTCAGTGCAAGGTTGCATCAGCCAGCATTGATCCAAGGTCATACACAGGTCACATTAATTTTCTAACAATATTTTCTAACACCCCTTCCAAAGAGAGGGCTCGAGCTTATGGCTCAGAAACCTTCAACATCCTCCTTCCTGCTGTGGTGGGAGAAAACTCCCAGGAGGAGTTTGTTGTCTAGCTGCAATAGAAACCAAGCAACGCAGGTAAAGATTTACTGCCGTTTATTTGCTCGAGCAATGACCATAAGCCAGCAAAAAGCCAAAATGCCCCCCACTCAAGGGTGGGGTGTTCTTTTAGACTTTTTACAATAAGGCAAGACTACAGGGTGTGGTGGGAGAAATCTCCCTAAGGTCCGTTGTCTAGCTGTAATTTGATTGACAGACAACGCGGGTAAAGAAAGACAGCTGTTTATTTGCTCGAGCAAAGACCATAAAGCCAGCAAAAGGCAAAAAGGCCCCCCCTCAAGGGTGAGGCGATCTTTTATATTTTTTACAACAAAGCAAAACTATATGGTTAACAAAAAGCAATACTTGGGGCGGTGTTCTATAAATCTTTGTAACAGCATATTTTTATTAAGCTGAACTAGCACCTTTTAAAGCTAAAAGTTAGGTAACAGTAACATTATGTTAGCAAAACCTTATACAGTAGAAGATATTTTTCAAGGACACAACCAGTAAGCTCAAACAATGGTTTCTCTGTTTTATCTTACTTTTTGCTGTAGCTGATTTTTTTTAGCGCACAGACACAGATTCACTTTTTAACTCAGAAAATGCTTGGTGTAGTTAAAATGATTACTTGACATAAGCAAAGGCCTAGCTATCATTCTGCCTTGTGGTCAGCTGCATTGCTAGGCCACAGGTCATGCCTTGTATTCAGCTGTAAAGCTAATACTTCTTAATAATCCAAATTATTGTTAACCTAACAGTATGCTATCAGAAAACTATTCTATTTCAGGGTAATAACAAACTTGCGCTCTACAAGGGTTAACCAAAAGCAATACTTGGGCGGTGCTTTACGAATCTTCATAACAGCATATTTCTATTAAGCTGAACTAGCACTTTCTAAAAGCTACAAATTAATTGTGAGAGAAATTGTCTGACCAGACTCCCAAGCTGGTAAGGGAACACCTGCAGACTCTCTTAACCCAAACAGGGCTCGTTTCCCAGCTGAGACTCCAATAAGCAGCAGACAAGGGTGTGGTCTTTTCAGTTTATTGGGCCGAAGGTCCCCTGTCCGCATAAGGGAACAGAGACCCCAACTGCAACTCAACATGTAGCTTTATAAACTCTTGTTACATAAGCTCCTTCATAACACATGTGCAAAACTCAGAGGAAATCACGAAGATGGCTTGGCTTTGCTCACCCCGCATGGTTGGGCCCAATCACCTTGTTTGCCCGCCTATATTGACAGATCATGGCAATCTTACTGCAAGGTTGCATCAGCTAGCATTGCCCAAAGGTGATACAAAGGTCACACTGATTTTCCAACAATAGTTTCTAACAATCCCCCCTTACAGCCACAGGCCTATGGCCTGCTGGCCATTTCCCAGGTTTGCATAATATTGAGATTAATTACTTTTTGCTTCACTCAAACTACACAGGCTGTAATTACAGCAATTATTACAATAATAACCAAGAAGATTCCTAATCCCCATAAAATGTATTCTAAGATATACCTTCCCCACATTCCTAAAGTTGAGGCAATCCGTTCTATTACTGACCAACTTCGCAAAGAAGTCGTGCTGTGTCTCGAATTGTTTTTACTGCAGCAGTTATGTTGTCAGAGTGGTCAGGAATATAAGTGCAGCAGGGTCCTCCTGTGATTAAAGCACATACCCCTCCTTCTCTAGCTAACAAATAGTCTAAAGCGAAGCGATTTTCTAAAGTCATAGCATGGTTGCAAGAAGCCTGGTCTTGCACTAATTCAATGCCCTCTGCTGTGCTATTGGCAATAAGTTCTAACGCATGTGCCAGTTGATTGATGCGGTAGTATGAGGATCTCTGGGGCAAGGTACTGAACCGTCTCTGTAAATGGTATAGTTAACATACGAACAACTTGGCTTTGCAAAGGAGCTGTATGTGCAAGACGTGAAACAGCCGTGACTCCAAGCCCAAGTTTTATTAGGGGCGGAGCATCGGATGGAACCTTCCATACATTGCCATACATAAGGACGCTGCAAGGAACTGCAGGGAGCACACACATTCCAGGGGATGTAACCTTTCTTTTCAGCTTCTTTAGTCCCCACTGCAGTATTGTTAGGCCAAATTAAGTGTGTGGCATTAATGGTTAGTTTACAACCTGGTTGCCATCCTAAAAATCTCTTTTCCTATTCCATGAGGATTTTCCCAACACACCTGGGCAGATAACATGATGTCTGAAAGTACTCTCTCTTTAAAATAAGGATTCTCCTGCCAGGTACTTATTCCAGCTCTAACCGTATCAACCCACTCTGGATTAGAAAAAATCCCTTCCCAAGAGATTAAAGGATAGGGTGGAAAGTTAGTAGAAGGAGACTGTGTACCACATATCCAACCATTAGACAAATTTTACGGCCTGTGCTATAGCTATAGTGGAAATCAGGTAAGCATTATCTTTCCACTGGTCTTCCTGTTCTGTATCGCTTTCCCATAAATAGCCATGGTGTTTTATGCATCAAGAGCAATAATCCTGTTAGGATAGCCCGGTGAAATGCCATTATTAACTTATAACCTTCCCTGCATCCACAGTGAAATACAAACACAAAGTATAACAAGAAAGATAATACAAAGCAAGCTTAATACACGTATCATTTCTATTAAGGAGTCTGAACGGTCCACGATTCTCCGATTCTTTCTAGCCACAAAGGCGGAACAGCAGCTGACCGGTCATTACTTGCCGATACCAGGTTTGAGGCGACTGCGATGAATCCGGCCCTCTTTCTCGGCGATTTTCACAGCAGCGTGTATAGTAAGAAGAACTTGGTACGGACCTGCCCAGACTTGGGCCGAGGCGGTTTTTCGCCGATGTTGTTTTACCCAAACTCAGCGTCCTGATTGATAGGAGTGAAGGTTACAGTCCAGGGGTACCAGCTGAACCAAAGCAGCTGACCTGTGTAAACACTAGAGAGACTCCTGTAAGGATAAAACATAACTAATTAAAGCTTCATCTCCGCCGAGTAAGCTAACATGCAGATTTTCCCATCTCTTATATAACAGGAGCGTGACCAAACAACAACTCGTAGGGGGACAAGGTTGAGAGGCCATTTGGGTTTTGTTCTTATAGCAAACAGCACCCTTGGTAAAGCATCTGACCATTTCAATTTGGTTTAGGAGCAGATCTTTCCTAAAAGGGATTTTATACTCTGATTCATCCTCTCTACCTGACCCGGGGACGGAGGGCGATAGGGTGCGTGGAAGTATGTTATTATTCCAAAAACTCTGTAAACTTCTTTTAAAACAGTTTCTGTAAAGTGAGTTCCCCGGTCAGAGTTTATTCCTCCTGGAATGCCGAAATGTGGGATGATTTCTTTTAATACGGGTTTGGCTACTGCTACTGAATCCGCTTCTCGAGTGGGGAAAGCTTCTGGCCATCCTGTTACTTGATCTACCGCTACTAGGCAGTGCTTGAAATGTACAGCTTTGAGCAAATCCATGTCGTTTTTCAAAGGGTAAATAGGCCCACGGTCGGGCCCCTTGTAATTTTGTGTGTCCTCTGTATTTGTTGAAGGCTCTGCACTCTGAACATTGCAGAGTTATTCGGGCAGCTTCTAGATGTATACCTGGAGCAAACCAGGTGGAGAGGACCTGTTCTGCTATTTCTCCTTTTCCCGACTGACAGCATCTGTGGGCATCCTGAGCCAGACTTCGGAGCAAGGTGCGAGGAGCAATTGGTCTACCGTCTGGCACACGTCACACTGCATCCTTTCCTTGCGCAGCTTCCCACTTTTGGACCCATATAGATACTTCATCCGCTGGGACTTTGTCATAAATAACAGACAAGGGTGGAAGAACAACTTGAGATGCAAGGAGACTTCCTTTAGTTTGTAGTGCAGCGGCTCTAGCTACAGCATCTGCGAGATGCTTTCCTTTAGCGATGTCAGTATCTTCTCTGGAATGTCTGGGACCGTGCATTACCGCTATATCACCTGGTAACACGACAGCCTCTAGCAGTTCTTGGACTTCCGTGGCATTGCTGATTACAGCATCAGAGGACGTGATAAAACCTCTTTGTCACCAGGACCGCCCTAGCGCATGACAGGTACTAAAAGCATATTTAGAGTCAGTATAGATAGTGACCCTGGAGGCTGTGGCCAATTTGCATGCTCGTCAGAGTGCCGCTAGCTCAGCGGCCTGGGCGTTGGTCCCTGCTGGCAGAGGTTGTGCTGTAGTAGGAGAGCTTCCACTGAATGAGATATTTCAACCACAAGAGAGTGTCCTAACACTAAATCTTGAGCCTTTTGAACTAGCACAGTGGCAGCAGCGACTGCTCTAAGACAGACAATTGCTGCCCTTGCTACAGGATCTAACTGAGCAGAATAGTATGCTATGGGACGATTAGAAACTCCCCATGGCTGAGTTAAGACACCTGAAGCAACGCCTTGATTCTCATAAGTAGGGTGAAGGGTTTCTGGTCTGTAGTTTATAGAGTAGATTTCTTCCAAGGAGGTGCACTACAGTTCCTTCAGCTAATAGGAAAGCATGAATGGTGGTCAAGGGTCCTATCTGCACTTGTGTTTCAGTGCCACGGGGCACTTGCATAGATTTTCCAATTACTCTCGTAATCTTTTCAGATCCTGAGACTGCAATTCCCGCCCTTTCTGGAGATTCTCCCAGTGAGGACAGATCTGCTCCTCTATCTATAAGACATTTATAAATTTTCCTGCTATTTGAAGTGGTACATAAGGGGATGAAGGGCCGCAGGTATACTCAAAAGAGGAAGATTCCCCTAAATACATCGTGTGGAAGAGCCGCCCCCTTATTTCACTGGGAGTCATCTATATCTTGTTGCAAACTCTGGACCCAGGGATCTGTAGGATCGGTGCTGGCAGCCCGGTTGTTTCCCTGGGTTCCCCCCTTTCTTCCTCCATAAGGGGGAAGTCCCTTAGGGCAGTTTGGGCATTCTCGTCTCCAATGCCCCAATTGTTTACAATAATTGCACACATCATTGGGGGCAGGTTGATTCATATCTACCCATGTGGGCTTGTGTGTGTGTGAATGTGAATATGTCAGGGTACTTGCCTGTGTGCCACAGACACTTGGGTTCTGTACATGTGTGCTAGACTGTGTCCGCGAGAGCACATATGCATGTGTGTCAGACACCTGAGTTCCATGTGTGTGTGAGCATGCACGTGTCACAAGCACCTGGGCTCTGGGTACGTGTGTGAGACTGCACATGCATGTGTGCGAGGATGCACATTTGTGTGCAAGTGTGTCACGGACACCTGTTGGGGCACATGTGTATGTCGCAGTGTGTTTTGGGGTTCTGTGCAGGCGCATGTCTGTAAGGGACTCTGAGCAGGCGTGACTGCATGTGTGATGGGGGTGTGCAGATGTCATTACATGTGTACAAGAGCAGGTGTATGACCTGATTCAAACGCTACCTAGTATGTCCTGCTATGGGACTGAAAGTAGGCTCCGAGGAGGCAGGTACAGACCCTGACACTCCTGTTACGGGAGGAGAGGAGCCTGATGGAGGGGTAAAAGGTGCCGGAAGGGCCACGGCCTAAGCGGCCGGGTTTATTATGGCTGGTCCCCTAGTCACCAATGGTGGCATAGCGGGAGAATAAGGGGGAGAAGACACCACAGACGTTGTTGAGCGGCCAGAAGTAATCAGTTTTTTTTTTCCTCTGCAGAATTAAATCCATCAAATCACACCACACATACCAATAATCCATTAGTCGGGGATGGGGTTCCTCTAGGAACCCCCTGAGGTACCTTCATTTATCTACACTAAGGGATCCCAACACTGGCCACTGAAGTTCAGGGTTTTTGTAAGTGTAGCCGGGCCAGACACTAGTACATAAGGCTATAGCGCGCTTCTTACTCAATTGGCCATGTCCAGATAGCTTATTCCAGTTGCTTAACAATTCTCCAAGAGGACTACTAGCCAGAATTGACTGTTTCTGTCCCATCGTCATTCTTGGCAGACATCCCTTTCCCAGATGACTTGATATACTATTAAGCTCCCCAAAAACCCTGCTTTCTTGGCTGCCCTAGACCTAACCAACCTGGAAAGGCAGGCTTCTAGGATGCCTCAAACAGGTTGGAGGACTTATCCAGTTAAAAGGTCAGAAACAGAGACGGTTCCTCAGTGCGCGAATGGAGACATAAAACGCGCCACACAGATTTATCGGCTCAAAAGAGTCGAACGGGCAATTAACTAAAATTGCCTGTGTGCCCAGGTTTGAGGAACCGGAGAACAGACTGGCCTATAACACATTAGACAAGACATACACAACATATAAAAGACCACACCGTGCCAGTAAAATTGAAGGAGTCACTTTATCGTCCCGCCGTGTCTGCAGCCTCAACCCAAGACTCCCGTGGTGAACTCACCTCTGTTACGGCCGGCCGGAGGTTGGGTTTAGGCGGCAGCGGCAGCGCGACGAGCTGGGTGCTCCTGGCTGGCTCGCCAAATTGTGAGAGAAATTGTCTGACCAGGCTCCCAATCTGGTAAGGGAACACCTGCAGACTCTCTTAACCCGAACAGGGCTCGTTTCCCACCTGAGACTCCAATAAGCAGGAGACGAGCGCGTGGTCTTTTCAGTTTATTGGACCAAAGGTCCCCTGTCCTCGTAAGGGCAGAGAGACCCCCGACTGCAACTCAAACACATAGATTTATAAACTCTGGTTACATAAGCTCCTTCATAACGCATGCGCAAAACTCAGAGGAAATCACCAAGATGGCTTGGCTTTGCTCGCCCCGCACGGTTGGGCCCAATCACCTTGTTTGCCCGCCTATATTGACAGATCATGGCAATCTTACTGCAAGGTTGCATCAGCCAGGATTGACCAAAGGTCATACAAAGGTCACATTGATTTTCCAACAATATTTTCTAACATAAGTAACAGTAACATTATGATATCTTAGCAAAAACTTCCACAGTACTAGATACTTCTTAAGGACACGATCACTGTACTTAGAACAATGCCTTCTTCCTCTTACCTTGTTCCTTGCTGTATCTGGTTTACAGCACACAGACAGATTCACTTGCTGCATTTTACTCAGAAAATAGTCAACACAGTTAAAATCATTACTTAACATAAGCAAAGGCTTAGCTATCATTCTGCCTTGTGGTCAGCGGCATTGCTAGGCCACAGGTCATGCCTTGTATTCAACTGCAAAGCTAATACTTCTTAATAATCTAAATTATTGTTAGCCTAACAGTAGGCTATCAGAAAACTATTTTATTTCAGGGTAATAACAAACATGCTCACCACACTGCTCAGGGACCAAACCAGACAACCGCCCCGCCCCAGCCAAACACACGCTACTACGACAGGCTCCCAGCCCTGTAGGACACGGTAAACATGGCAGTCAGGCAGAATAAAACCCATTGCTCTGACCCAGCAGAACCAGCACCCCAACACCAACAAGAACCCTGCACAAGCAGGTCCAAAACCTCCAACCCCCCAGCACTGCAATTCTCAACCTCACTAGCACAGAAGCCACAGAGGCAGCCCAGGCCCCGCGCCCGGCCGGCCCTTCTGCTTCCATGCTAGCTGGCTCCAGCATTGCCGTGCTCAACAGTTGAAAGCTCTGGGCCTGCTTGCCCAGCGGTTCCTGCAAGTGTCTGGGTGCTGGTCCAACTACAGGGTCACAGGAATGGATTTCACCTCTGGTCACCCTAGGTCCACCCACAGCACAGACAAACTGACCCAAACATACTACTTGCAAACCCCTGGCTCCAGGATCATAAAGCTGAGGACACTCCCAAACCCACCCCACACCCCCACGCAGAATCCCAATACAGAAGGGACATTCCAACGTAGCGGGCAACATCCGGCCGGTCCGTGTCTGTCATCCAACACTGTCCCACGGCTCTTCCACGATGCAGTCCTCTCACCTACTTCCCTCCATGCAGGCCAGGACCCTGGCAAGAACACAGAACACACTTTCAGCACAAGGGAAGCAAGGCAAGCACTACGCACACCGCGCATCCCAACACCACCAGCCACTGGGCTCTGGCAATTTGTTCTACTTGCAGCCAGGAAGCCGCCTCGACAAGGCAACTGCAGGCTCCGCCACGCAGCCGCTACCGAGAGGCTCCAGCCCCAAAAGTCAAATGCACGCCGTACCTGGCCACACGGCTCCTTTTCCAGGCCTCCAGTCATTGCAGCCAATCCTTCTCACCACACAGGGAGCAGCAATCCAACATCTACAGACACAGAGGGGAAAAAAAAGAAAACCCCTCAAATACAAATGCAAAGCTAGACGCATCAAAACAGAAGAAAACCCCGCCCCCCCACACCAACAAAAATGCCCATGGAAAAAGCTCCCCACAAAACAGGACAATGCCCCACACGGCTCACACCACAAGTCTCCCAGCTCTGACTGGCACAGCCACAGGACTGCATGCAAGGCGACTCCAAGTAACCTCCCGATTCCTCCAACATGGCCATGGCACCAGGTCTGGGGCTCTTCACCATGAACCCAACACCTCATCCCACACCACAGGAGCCAGCAAAGCAACACACAGCTGCACCCTCCCATCCCCAAAACAATAATACATCTATTAACACTTGCAGAGCACTGAGACTACAGCACCCCCCCACCCCCTACGTAGGGCGCACACAGCACCCCACATGCCCACCAAGGAGACACGAAGCATTAAGACCCCTCTGAACTTCCCCCCCAGTTAAGAGGGCAGAACTTCAGCACTACAGAAAAGTCCCCTCCTTTCAGTCCGGCAAAGAGCAAAGACAGGCAACAGTGAATTCAGGCACAGTGAACAAAGATGAGACAGGCAGAAACCAGACAAACCATTCCCAGCACTGCGAAGGCCCTCTCGCAACAGCAACAGGCACACCAACACAAACCCAATCGTCTGGCTCAAAACAACCTAGAAGTGCAAGACCAACACCCAAGTGCCACAGGCAAGCACAGTCTGACAACCCTAAATACACCCTGTGACCAACGGCAGGAGCCCACAACCCTTCCCTCTACAGGACCGTCACCAGCACCACCGAGGGAGGCCAAGAGATGCTCCCCCCAAGCCCGCTCAAATCCACCTCCCAACTTCCACGGACCAAATGTCTCACACCGCTCCGATTCAGATCTCACCTATCGCAGGCTTCACGCAGCAAGGCTTCCAGCCCAGGGCCACCACACGGGCAGAAGTCTCACGCCGGGCAACCGCAAAGCGAATGCGCCGACATCCGTTTCTTTCACCAGCTTCCTCAGGTCACAGGCGCTATATTTCCACCTCTTCTTCCCGATGCCCACTTAGGAGCCTCGAGCCTCAGCCAGATGACTCCCGTACATGTCACCAAAACAAAAATAAATTAGGAAAAGTCACGCGGCACACGGGACTCACAGCCCTGAGGGCAAAAGCAACCCCCGAGAATTCAAAGGCGATACCCCCACCCAGCCTAAACAGGGCACACAGGGTGCAGTCAGACCCCTCCCCGAGGTGGAAACCATTTTAGGTGGCAGGAAAAAACCCACCACAGCCTTCCCTCCAGTCCTGACAAGAGCAGAAAAAGAACAAGTGCTGCAGACATTTTGCAAAGAGGTAGAAAGAGAGAGACACCAGTGACACCCCCAGGCACACAGGACATAGCGCTGTTCCCAAGACTGAAGGGAGGCCTGTAGCAACAGCAAGTCAGGGGCATGAACGCAAACCCAGAGCTCACCCTCAACACACCCCAGAGAGGGGCCAGGCCTGCACCCCAAGTGCCAGGGATGAGCCCGGATCAAACGCCCCACAAGCTCCTTAGACATCTGTCGTTTCTCCTATACGTGGAGTCCGACAGACTCGGACCGGCCGGCCCAGCCCTACGCCAGATTTCACAGCAGCCCTGGCCAAAGAAGCCCCCCACTCGACTTGTTGCCCTGGAAGCAAAAAGCTCAGGAGGCTATCGCAAACCAGGGCCGTCCTACCCCACCCACACCGCCCCCAAACAACATACAGCCACCACCCAACCCCCTCCCCACCAACCACTCCCCCATCCCTTTTCTACCTCCATCCTGCGTGTGTGCTGTACGACTCTCCTGGCTCACATACTTCACGCCTGACCAAGGCCTCTGGGACAGGAGAAAAACCACACGTGCCTTGTCAGCCCAAAACACGGACGACAAATAGGTGCAAAGCAAAACGTAGGCGGAAGGTCCTCCCCAAGCCCCAGGCAGATGCAGCCAACCCACCTCACCCACAGACTCAGACCTCACAAAGGCTTCCCTCCGGCCTGCCTGGGCAGGGTGTTCAACATCCAACCCGAGGAAACATCTACTTCACAGCAACCAGACCGTTTGCAGGACACGGCCACCACAGAGAACACATCCTCATCATCAACATCTACTGCTCACCACAGCCATCTTTGTGGTGCTCCTTCTCCAGCCCTCAGCATGTCACTGCCCCTGCCCTGCTCCTCACGACAGAGCTACAGCACAAGCACCTGTGAACATGCACAAGTAAAACCTCACCAAAATGTGCCAAGGCAAAACCAGGCAGCAACAGCTTCCCCCAAAGCAAGCTCTCACCCATCACATGTTCCATGCACCAATGACAGGCAGCTCCATGGTTCATGACTTCAAGGTGTCTTCTCTTCTTCTGCCCAATCTCCACTTCTCCTCCCTGCCCCAAAAGTCTTGGTAAAAAGACCCCCTGCTGCAGATAAAGCAGCAATTACCACAAAACAGCACAACTCACAGGCCTCACAGCACTGGCGGCAGGGGCCCCTTCCACCCAAAACCACCCTACTTAGCTCCCACAAAGCTGACAGGATGCAGCAAGACCCGTCTCACAGCTCTCCCCTCCCAACTAAGGGAGGCCATTTACATGTGCGCACACAGGCCTCCCCCTTCACTTCTGGGAAGAGCAAAGAAAAGGACAAAAGAGACAGAGACAGAAATAGTGCAGTGATGTTGACTCCAAGCCATCCGTGATACCCCCAGACAATTCCCAGAACTGAAGCAGGAAGCTGTGGTAATGGCATCAGCAAGGCAAACACCCAATCCTCTGCCCTGCTAGAGCCTAGACAGAGTCAAGATCTGCACCCATGCCAGAAGCAAACCCTGCTCAAAGGACCAGAAATCGCCCACAATGGAGGGGAACGATTCCCATTCTTTACACCGAGGCAATTGCGGGACTCCCAGGTACACCAGCACAGCCTTGCACCGGTACAGAGAGGGGCCACCCATGGTGCCACAACCTCCTGCCGGAGCATCGCTGGCCCAGGAGCGTGAAGCTCAGTACACCAGGGACTTGTCACCCCACCCCACCCCCCTTCCAGAACAAACACACGTTGCACCATCCTCTCTGCCTCCATCTTCCACCCTTCTCTGCTCAAACTTCTCTCCAAGGACCAGGACCCTGCAAACAGAAATACATTCAACAGCCAGGGAGTCCAACAACGGAAGCAAAGGCACAAAGCTACACAATGCAATCCCATCCCCTGGTCCACACCTCTGAGCTCTCCAAGGCTTGCCTCTGCTGGGACCACAGCACAGCAGCCACAGCATATGCTGGAGACACCACCACAAGAAGGACCTTTTCTCTGACACCCACAGAAACATCCAGATGTTTGTCAGAAACATCCAGATGTTTGTCAGAAACATCCAGATCGATCTCCAGTCGTCTACCCTACCTAGTCAATGCCCAACACCCAGGACTGGGCTGGAGAAAAACAGAAGCCTGCAAGATACAGAAAATCTTCACCAAAACACAAGAACAAAAACATGGAGGCAACTGGCAGATTGGAGAGAAGTCCCACGCTGCTCCAAGTAAGCACTCGCCCACCTACCACAGGGACCACAGATGCATAGGGATCCAGCCAAGAGACACCACAAAGCCAGAGGCCTCAAACCAGACAACCAGGGACTGACCACACCTCCTCCAGCACCTCTGGGACGCTTCACCCTCTTCCCACAGTCTGGTGCACATCATCGTCCTCAGAAACCTCAGGACAAACACCAAACAAACCCTCCGCCCGCAACAGAGAAGCCGTTACTGCCATCGGCGCAACGCACGCACCTCACTACTAGCACCCGCGGCCCTCCCGCCCAGGGCTCCGACACCAGCCTGCTTTGCCCCGCAGCGCAGACGGGGCGCAGACACACCCTTCTCTGGGATTCCCCCTTCCTAGCAGGGGATTCTGTTTGCACCTGCCAACGCAGCCCTCCCGCCTTCTCTTCTGGGAAGGACTAAACAAAACACCCCGGTGATTTCAGTAACAAACGTAACAGGACAGACACACACATGCAGACACGCAAGCAGCAAACATTGTTCCCAGCACCGAAGGGGAGCCTGTGGCAATAGCAACATCCAGGCAGAGACGGACTCAATCCTCTACCTTAGCAAAATCTATGTAGGGGCAAAAATCGACACCCACGTGTCAAAAGTTAATCCGCTACAAGTCCAAAAACTCCCTACACAAAGACAGAGGCTTTCCTCAAGCACAGCAAGACACAACACCCCGGCTGGACCCACCAGCACCAAAATCACAGCTCAGACCCCCAAGGTGCCTGCCACGCATACTAGACAAACTGACCGGCAAGCACGAAGCTTCAGACACCATCCCACACAGGGGCCTCACACACAACTCACAAGCAAAGGCCTCCCACACAAACTGCCAACACACCTCTGCCTGCTTCAACCTCCACGGGCATAGCTTGGCTCCACTCCCTGAACCAGCATTCGCTTGCATCCACACAAGCCACAACCCTACAAGGCACAGAACAGACCGTAACCCCAGGAGACACAACCAAACACAAGACAGGACCCATTGGGAGAACTCCCACTCCACACACCCAGCCCTCACCTCAAAGCTCTCCAAGGCAGGCCTGGCCAGGGTGCGCCCCATCCAGCCCTAGGAAAGGGCTCAGCCCCAACAGCCACACCGGGCATCACGCTGTTCCTTCTCCACCCCTCCCTCATCCTGCTCACCATCCTCCCCACACAGGGGACACAGGCACCGCCTGAGGGCACACAGGAAACTTCACTACCAAACAGAAGGGCAGACCGCAAACGACTGCCTGACCGGAAGACAATCCCACGCCGCTACGAGTAACGTCTTACCTGCTGCAGGCTCTGTCCACGCACACAGCTCCACCTGACAGGCAAAGGCCTCACTCAAGGAGAACCAGAAATGACGACAGGGACACAGCCACCAACTTCTTCCACCTCCTTCTGCATGGTGGTGGCACTAGGTCACTTCACCTCTACCTGATCTCTTCCCCGCTCAGGGTCCAGATATTTGCATCACCCCCCAAACAACAAGCAAGTACTACACGAAACAGTATTCACATCTCAGTACTAAGGAGAGAGATGCACCCGCCCCGGTCTCCAAAAGCAGCACACAGCCGCCACCCCCACACAAGGCGCAGAGCGTACAAGCAAACCCCTCCCAAAGGAGGGGACCAATTTACATGCAAACACTCCCATCCTTCCAGCTCTGGGAAGAGCAAAGGAAGAACAAAAAGTGCTGCTGTGATTTTCAACATCAAAGCAGAAAGAAACACCAGTGACACACCCAGAGAGACAACACAGAGTACAGCTCCCAGAACTGAAGGGAGGCCGGTGGCAGCAGCAACACACAGGCAGAGACTGGCACCCCCCCACCCCCGAGCCAAACATCACCAGAGCAAACCAGCCACTCCACCCCGCTACTCTAAACCAAACCAATTTTCAGCACCCTGTTCCCCCATCTTCCATCACTACAGCACAACATGCCCTCACATCCTTCTCCCCCACAAGATCAAAGCCACTAGAAATCAAACAAAACCCTCATCACCCCAAACAGGGGACACAAGGCAACCTAGTCAGAGCCAAGGTAAGCTCCTCTCCAAACCTCCAGCACCACAACCCACTACCTGAGCTCTCAAACACTTGCTTCTGCCCAGCCTGAACTGGATATTCACAGGCAATCAAAAACCCACCTAGCTTACACAGGGCACAGCCACCACAGGAGAGCCCTCATCTCCAACAGGCACTGCTCACCACAGCCACAACCACGCTGCTCCTTATCCAGGCATCCTCACAGCCAGAAGACAGAGTGGGGACACACCACCTGCACAGGTACACGCACAAAACCTCC
Organism: Alligator mississippiensis; assembly: GCF_030867095.1. NCBI lineage: Eukaryota > Metazoa > Chordata > Crocodylia > Alligatoridae > Alligator > Alligator mississippiensis. Next base: position 28,383 of record NC_081839.1, read on the forward strand.
TGGAAACCTGAAAGAACAAGCGTGGAAAAAGTGACAAAGCAGGAAGACAAATACATCGCGCTGCTCCAAGGGAGCTCAGACCCACCACACACTCCAGCCAGGTGACACAGTAGAGGTAGAGGCCTCGCACCGTGCCAAATCGGGAAATCATAACAGGGCTGCCCACTGTGGGTCTCTTCACCGGGTGAGCGTGATCCCCTGCCCTCCATTGATGCTGACTTCATGAAGGAACATCTTGAAAAGCTGGATACCTTCGACTCAGCCGGCCCTGACAATCTTCACCCCAGGGTACTTGAGGAGCTGGCGAGCATCATAGCCCAGCCTCTAGCGCGGATCTTTGACAACTCTTGGCGCTCTGGTGTCGTGCCCGAAGACTGGAAGAAGGCCAATGTGGTGCCTATCTTCAAGAAAGGGAGGAAAGTGGATCCGGCTAACTATAGGCCCATCAGCCTGACTTCTATCCCGGGGAAGATCTTAGAAAAGTTAATTAAAGAGGCCATCCTTAACGGACTGGCCGACGCCAACGTCTTAAGGGATAGCCAGCACGGGTTTGTTGCGGGTAGGTCTCGCTTGACCAATCTCATTTCCTTCTACGACCGGGTGACCTATCACCTGGACAAGGGAGAAGAGATTGATGTCATATCTTGACTTCAAAAAAGCCTTTGATCTGGTTTCCCATGATCGCCTCTGGCCAATTGTCACCTTGGGTCCTCCAGGATCCACTCGATGGAAAATTGGCTCCGTGGTCGGACCCAGAGGCTAGTAATTGATGGAAGTCACTCATCGTGGTGTCCTGTGACCAGCGGGGTCCCCCAAGGCTCTGTCCTTGGATCCATACTGTTCAACATCTTCATTAACGATGCGGACACTGGAGTCAGAAGCGGGCCGGCCAAGTTCGCCGACAACACCAAACTTTGGGGCAAAGCATCCACGCCAGAAGACAGGCGGGCGATCCAGGCTGACCTGGACAGGCTCAGCAAGTGGGCGGACAATAATCTGATGGTGTTCAACGCCGATAAATGCAAGGTTCTCCACCTTGAGAAGAAAAACCTGCAGCATCTTTATAGGCTCAACAGTGCTACGTTGGCTAGCACTATGGAAGAAAGAGACTTGGGGGTCATCATTGACCACAAGATGAACATGAGCCTGCAGTGCGATGCTGCGGCTATTAAAGCAACCAAAACGCTGGCTTGCATCCACAGATGCTTCTCAAGCAAATCCTGGGACGTCATTCTCCCCTTATACTTGGCCCTGGCGAGGCCGCAGCTGGAGCACTGCGTCCAGTTTTGGGCTCCACAATTCAAAAAGGATGTGGAGAAGCTTGAGAGAGTCCAGAGAAGAGCCACGCGCATGATCAGAGCTCAGGGAAGCAGACCCTACGACGACAGGCTGAGAGCCCTGGGGCTCTTTAGCCTGGAAAAGCGCAGGCTCAGGGGTGATCTGGTGGCCACCTATAAGTTTATCGGGGGTGACCACCAGTATCTGGGGGAACGTTTGTTCACCAGAGCGCGCCCCAAGGGATGACGACTAGGTCGAACGGTCATAAACTACGACAAGACCGTTTCGGGCTGGACATAAGGAAGAATTTCTCTACTGTCCGAGCCCCCAAGGTCTGGAACAGCCTGCCGCCGGAGGCGGTTCAAGTGCCTACACTGAACACCTTTAAGAGCAAACTGGATGCTCATCTTGCTGGGATCCTATGACCCCAGCTGACTTCCTGCCCTTTGGGCGGGGGGCTGGACTCGATGATCTTCCGAGGTCCCTTCCAGCCCGAATGTCTATGAAATCTTCCCAGTGGCTGCTTCATAGGCCTGCAACCTTCACAAGATGGCTCCTCCACACACGTAAGGAAAAGGCAATTGGCACTATCGACAACTCCGAGGCTTCGCGGCACCGGGGACAACGGCCGCTCCCTGCCGAGACGCCGCACGCGACTTATCCCCTACGCCCCAACCCCCGGCCAACAGCTGTCACAGGACAGCCAGACCCCTCAGGACTTTCCCTTCGATAGCAAGGGAAGCAATTTAGGTGTGCAAACACAGGTCTCCTGCCAGATCTGGGAACAACAGAAAAAGGCTGCAACAACTTTCAAGACAACAAGACAAACAAAGGCACATGGACAGAGGACAAGCCAGTCCCAGCACCGGTGGGAGAGCCTGTGCCAAGACAGCCAGGTAGGCAAAGACGCACCAAACTTCTGCCCCGCCAAAACCTGGAGAGGGCCAGACACCGGCACCCAAGTGTTGTAGCAAACACAGCTCAAGGAGCCAAAAAACCTGCTGGCAGGGACAGGCACGCATTCTCAAGCCTCGTGAAGAGCCGCACGAGGGGCCCCTGGACACAGCAGGCCACCGCAAGAGATGAGAGGAAGCTCAAATGCCGCAACACCCTGCTCCAGCATCTCTGACTGGGATCACCTAACATAGACACCATGCCAGACCAGGGCCTTCCCAGCACACCCAGACACCGCCCGCCCCAACCCACCCCACCTCCCAGCATCCTGCTTCTCTTCCTCCATTACCACAGTTCTGCTCCGCTCCTTAGCCCTCTTCCTTTTCCTCCACACATACCAGGACCGTACAGAGAACAGACAACAAGTGATCAGCCCAACAAGCAGAACTAAACACAGGATAAGCAAACCACTGAGCAAGTCCCACAACACACAGCAAGCCAACAGAGCACCTCATCACACTGCAAAGGGCACACAGAGGGCACGCAGACACCAGGGCGAAGGCCTCAGCCCAGAGAACCGGCACGCGCCACACGTGGCATCGCAGTGCTCCGTCACCCCTTGCGCAGCCTCGCTTGCCATCCCTTCCCCACGGGAGGCAAGCGCCTGCCGAGGACGCAAAGGAAAACCTCGGCGCAACGAGCACAGAAAACAACAAAGGGCAAAGCACAAAAACCTGCCAGACCTGGGCAACCCCACACTGCTTCAAGCAATCATTTACCAACTGCAGGATGTGCCCATTCAATGCCAACACACCATGCAACAGCCAACTCCTACTGCTTCATCCTCCATGGGCACTAGTCCACTCCACCCCCTGAACCAGCATACATTTCCCTGCACACGGGCCAGGACCCTAGAAGGAAGAGAACAGGTAGTCACTCCAGGACCACAACCAAGGAGAAGGAACCCACAGTACAACTCCCACACCACACACCCGCTCCCCGGCTCAAAGGTCTCCGAGGGGCGCCCGGCTACAATGCCTCCCATTCAGCCGCAGAAAAGGCTTTAGCCTCGGGACAGCCCTCACCGTGCCTGGCATTATGCCGCTCCTTCTGCAGCCCTCACTTGTCCCTGCTTCGCTTCGTCTCCTCTCACAGGATGCAGGAACCTCCTGACAGCACATGGGGAAAGTTCACTACCAAACAAAAGGACAAAGCACAAGCAACTGCCCCAAACAAGCAACATAGGGTGCATTCAGACCCCTCCCAAAGGAGGGGACCAATTTAATTGCCAACACAGCCCTCCTTCCAGCTCTGGGAATAGGAAAGCAAGAACAACAAGTGCTGCACTGATGTTCAAAATCCAAGTAGACAGAAACACCAGTGACAAACCCAGACAGACAGAACAAAGTGCCCTTCCCAGAACGGAAGGGAGGCCAGCAGCAGCAACAGGCAGGCAGAGGCAGAGAGACAGGCACCCGCTCCTCTGCCCCACCACACCCAGGGACAAGATCTCCATCCAGATGCCAGGGGCAAACACTGAAACCACCTATATACTCAAAGATTATTGTCAGCCTGTACAAAGAGAGCCAGGACACACACACAGGCTAAACCCAACCCAGGCTTACACCACCCAGCTCTGGGGCACCCCAGGAGGCCAGAACCCTGCTGGAAACAAGAAGCGCCAGACACTATCAGACACTAGGCGTTTGCTCCCTCACCCAAAAAACCACAGGGAAGAAACCACTCACCACCACCCCACCACCCCTCCCTAACCAAGCCCACTTTTAAGTATTCTGTTCCTTCATCTTCCAACACTGTGGCACAGTACTCCCTGTATCCTTCACCCCATCAAGATAGACTATGCTGGAAAAAGAACAGAAACCTAGCCAGCCCAGAGAGCAGAAGAAACGGCACAAAGCTAGAGACAGGGAAAGCTCCTCTGCAAACACCCGGCAGACACATCCAGACCCACTACTCGCTAGCTGAGCTCTTAAAGGCTTGCCTGTGGCCGCCCAGAGCCAGATAGTCACAGCGCATCAAAAAGCAATGCACCACAGCAACCACCATACACACAGTACATCCTGCAAACATGATAGAACAACTGTGAAAGAAACGGTCAGACAGGGAAACGAAGACATCGCACCGCTCCGAGGAAGCTCAGACACACCGCAGGTTCCAACCGCGTGATGCCACAGGGCCAGGGGCCTGACGCCACACAAATTGGGAAGTCAGGAGACAGCTGTGCGTTTTCTCCTCCGCCATCTCTGGGGCTCTTCACCTCTTCTTCCAGTCTCTGCTTCACAGTCCTGAAGCCTTGGCAAGAGGACTCCTCCACAGACAGACAAAAGAGACACACTTGCCACTGTTAACAACTCAGAGGCCCCATGGCACTGGAGGTAGCAGCCCCTCCTGCCAGGACTCCATGGGCAACTTTTGTTATTTTTTTGTTTTTTTAAACCACCTCATCCCGTAGCTGTGAGGGTGCAGGCAGAGCCTTCTCAGGGCTTTCCCATAGCAAGCAAGGGAAGCACTTGAGACGTCCAAACACAGGTCTCCTGCCAGTTCTGGGAAGAGCAGAGAAAGACTGCACTGACTTGGAAGACAACACGACAAACAGAAAGGCACACGGACACAGGACAAGCCATGCCTGGCACTGCTGGGACAGCCTGTAGCAAGACAACCAGCTAGGCAGAGACACACACCAAACTTCTGCCCCCGCAAAATCTAGAGAGGGTCAGACACCAGCACCCAAATGTTGGACCAAACCCAGCTCAGGGACCCACAACACTTAGTGCCAGAGGCAGGCAGGGATACTCAAGCCTCATGTACAGCCAGATGAGGGACTCCTGGCCAGAGCAAGCCACTACTAGAGATGAGGCAAACCTCAAACCCGACAACACTCTGCCTGAACCTTCCCCACCACACCCAGACAGCCCCGCTATCCCAAACGCAAAACATCTTTTAGCATCCTGATCCTCAGGGGCCCTTACCCTTTCCCCTCACCATTCCCTCCATGTACACCAGGAACCTAGAGAATAGAGAGAACAGGTATTCACCCCAAGTGGAAGAACAAAACACGGGTGAAGGGAACCACCGGGGGAATTCACACCCCACACATGCAGCCAAGGGAACACCTCAACACACTGCACAGGGTAGGCAGACAGCAGGGGGAAGGCCTCAGCCCTGAGAGCCAGCAGCCACCACAGCCGGCATCACACTGCCACACCAGCCATCGTGCATCCTAACCCTAACTCTCCCCATCCCAGAGGCACGCGCCTGCTGTGGGCACAAAGGAAAAACCTCACCACAAAGACCCATAAAGGGCAAAGCAGAAATACCTGCCAGACTTCACAACCCCAGACTACTCCAAGCAAGCTCCTTACCTACTACTGGATCTACCCATCTAATGCCAACACACCTCACAACACCCTGTTCCTCCCCAACTGCTCAGCTCCACTCCCTGAACCAGCATTCACTTCCCTCCACACTAGACAAGATCCTACAAAGGGACAGAACAGGCAGTCACCCCTAGGGGCACAAGTGAACAGACAGAGGGACCAACAGGTACAATTCCCACCCCACGCACCCAGCCCTGAGCTCAAAGCTCCCCAAGGCATGCCTGGCCAGGGTGCACCCATCCAGCCAGGACAAAAGGCTCACCCCCAGACGCAGCACTCGCCCAACCTGGCATAACGCTGCTCCTTCTCCAGCCCAGTCTCATCCCTGCTTGCCTTCCTCTCCACACAGGGGTACACAGGCACCTCCTGAAGCCACACGCAAGTGCAAAGCACAAGCAACTGCCCTACTGGAACACAATCCCACGCCGCTCAAAGTAACATCTTACTCGCTACAGGCTCTGCCCCCAAGTCCACCCGCAAGTCACCATGTGTGCGCAGCCGCCCGCTTCCTCCACTTCCTAAATGGTCGCGGCTCTACGTCGCTTCTCCTCTATCTCAAGCTCTCTTTTGCTCGCGGTCCAAACATTGGCATTACCCCAAAACAACAAGCAATTACTACATGGGACAGTATTCATATCTCATAGTACTGAGGGGAGACACCTTCCCCTCCAAACCACTCCCAAAACAAAGTAGGCAGGGTGCAGTCAAGCCACTCCCCAAAGGGGGAACCAATTTAGGTGCCAACATGGCCTTCTTTCCAGGTCTAGGAAGAGCAAAGGAAGAACAAAGGAAGTGCTAGAGTGGTTAAAACAAAAAACCAAAACGAAGAAAAGCCACAAACAAACAAGGAAGGAACACCAGTGACAAACCCAGAAAGACAGAACAAAGTGCAGTTCCCAGAACGGAAGGGAGGCCAGTGGCAGCGGCAACAGGCAGGCAGAGGCAGAGACGCACACATGCGCTCCTCTACCCCCGCACATCCAAGGGCAAGATCTGCACCCAGATGCCAGGGATAAACCCTATATAGCCAAGGGCAATTCTGAGACTTCACACAAACACAACAACTCACAACCAGGGTAAAATCTAATCCAGGGTTATACCACCCAGCTCTACAGCACACTTGGTGCCCACATTCCCCTCCGTCACCATCACTGCCCAGGAAGCATGGAGCTCCAGACACTGTCCCACACTAGGTATTACCTCCCCCACCTGAAAATCACCAGGGCAAATCCCATCCCTGCAACTCTAACCCAGCCCACCTTTCACCATCCTGTTCCTCCACCTTCCATCATCACGCCACAACACGCCCTTGTATCCTCCTCCCCCGAGATCAACGCAGCTGAAAAAACAACAAAAACCTCATCAGCTCTAAGAGGGGACACAAGGACACAAACTCAGAGGAAGAAAGCTCCTCTCCAAACCCCCACCACACACATTCAGCCCCACTACCCACCAACTGAGCTCTCAAAGGCTTGCCTGTGGTCACCCAGAGCCACATATTCACAGCAATCAAGGAGTCACCAATCACAGCACCGCCACACATACGGCGCAACCACCACAGGAGACCCCTCATCTCCTACAGGCATTACTCGCCACAGCCACGACCGTGCGGCTCATTCTCCACTCAACCTCACAGCTGGAAAGGGGAGGGGGTACGCCACCTGCAAAAGGTACACGCGCAAAACCACCTGGAAACACGAAAGAGCGAGTGCGAAGAAGCGGTCCGACAAGAAGACAAATACGTCGCGGTGGTCCGAGGAAGCTCCAACCCGCCGCGGGCTCCAGACGGGTGACGCCACAGAGGCAGAGGCCTCACACGAGACAAAATGGGAAGGCGTGAAAGGGCTGCCCATTTCCTCCGCTGCCACCTGTGGGTCTCTTCACCTATTCTGCCAAGTGTCCGCTTCACAAGCCTGAAGCCCTGGCAAGATGGCTCCTCCACACGCACATTCACAAAGAGGCAATGGCCACTATCAACAACTCAGAGGCCTCACAGCACTGGGGACAGTGGACCCTCCCTGCCAACACTCCCAAGCAAATTTATTTTACCACCGCCCCCCATAGCTGTGACTATCCAGCCAGAGCCCGCTCAGGAGTTTCCCTCAGCAAGCAAAGGAAGCAATTTTAATGTGCAAACGCAGGTCTCCTGCCAGTTCTGGCAAGAGGAGAGAAATGCTGCAGCGACTCTCAAAGCAACAAGACAAACAAGAAAGCACACGGACACAGGACAAGCCATTCCTGGCACTGGTAGGAGAGCCTGTGGGAAGACAAACAGCTAGACAGAGACGCACGCCCAACTCCTGCCCCAACAAAACCTGGGAAAGCCAGACACCGGCACCCAGATGTTGGACCAAACCCAGCCCAGGGAGCCAAAAAAGCTAGTGGCAGGGGCAGGCGGGGATGCTCAAGCCTCACGCAGAGCCAGATGAGGGACCCCTGGCCACAGCAAGCCACCGCAAGGAACAAGGGAAACCTCAGGTTCCGCGACACCCCGGCTGACCGTAACTGCTTGCACTAATTGAACTCATGACAACGTCCCACACCAGGGCCTTCCCACCACACACAGACACCCCCACCATCCCACAGCACCTTCTAGCATCCTGCTCGTCTTGCTCCCTTACCACTGCTCTGCTCCAGTCCCTCGCCCTCTCCCTTCTCCTCAGTGGCTTCCTTCTCCTGTGTTTAGTTCTGCTCCTTGGGCTGAACTCCAGTCCAGGGTCCTGATCTTTGCGGAGGCATTCCCACCCTACACGTCCAGCCAAGGGAGCACCTCTCCCCACCACTAAGGGCACACACAGGGTACACAGGCACAAGGGGAAAGGCCTCACCCCTGACCGCCAGCACTTGCCACACCTGGCATCACTCTTCTCCTCCAGCCCTCAAGCATCCTTGCTTGCCATCCTCTCCCCATACGGGAGACAGGCACCTGCTGAGGCAGCCAAGGAAAAACCTCAGCACAACTAGCAACAAAGAGCAAAACAAAAACTAACTGCCAGACTCCAAAAACCCTAGACCGCCCCATGCCGTTTCGTACCAATTGCCAGAACTGCCCATCCGGCACCGACACGCCATGCAGCATCGAGTTCCTCCTGCTTCACCCTCCGTGGGCGCTGCTCAGCTTCACTCCTTCAACCGGCAGTCATTTCCCTCTGCACAGGTCAGGACCCTGCAAGGGACAGAACACGCAGTCACCCCAAAGGGGACAAATGAACAGAAGAAGAAACCCACAGGTACAATTCACACCACACACACCCAGGACCCAGCTCACAGCTCTCCAAGACGTGCCTGCCCAGGGTGCACCCATCCATCTGTGAGAAGGGCCTCACCCCAAGAGACAGCACTCATGGGACCTGGCATCACGCTCCTCTTCCTCCAGCGCGCTCTCCTCCCTCCTTGCCATCCTCTCCACACAGGGGAAGCAGGGACCTCCTGAGGGCACACAAGAAACGTCACTGCAAAACAAAATGGCCAAGCACAAGCAACCGCCCCGTGGCAAGACCACGCCACACCGCTCCAAGTAACATCTTACTCACTGCAGGCTCTGCTCATGCACACAGGTCCACCGAACAGGCAGAGGCCTCCCTCCAGGTGACCCAGAAGCGAGCATGGCTGCACAACCACCTGCTTCCTCCACCCGCTTCTACCTAGCGCTGGCTCTAGGTCTCTTCGCCTCAGCTCTTCTCCACTCACGCTCGACATATTAACATCACACCCAAAACAACAAGCAATTACTACACGCAACAGTATTCACGTCTCATAGTACTGACAGCAGAGACAACGCCCCCCACCCCCAGCAGCCTAGGACACCGAAAGCATAACACCCCCACTCGCACGCGAGGCACACAGGGTGTAGTCAAAGCCCACCCAAATGAGGGGATCAATTCAGTTGCAAACACACCTATCCTTCCAGCTCTGGGAAGAGCAAAGAAAGAAAGAAGAAGTGCTGCTGTGATTTTAGATATCAAAGTAGAAAGAAACACCAGTGACACACCCAGAGACATAGGACAGAGTGCAATTCCCAGAACTGAAGGAAGACCAGTGGCAGCAGCAACAGCCAGGCAGAGGCGGACACGCACGCACCCGCTCCTCTGTCCCAGCACATCCAATGCTGTCACCTGCACCCAGAAGCCAGGGGCAAACACTGAAACCCCTAATATACTCAAGGACAATTTCCAGCCTTTACAAGGAGTCAGGTCTCACCACCAAACTAAACCCAATTCAGGCTTACACCCCCTGCTCTGCAGCATCCCTAAGGGCCACAAGTCCCGGCTTCAGCATCACTTCCCAGACAGCACGGAGCTCCAGACCCCATTACGCACAAGGCGTTTCCTTCCCCACCCAAACACGACCAGGGAAAACGCAACCCAGCCTCCCACTTTAACCCAGCCCACCTTTCGGGATCCAGTTCCTCCATCTTCTACCACCACCGCAGAAGCCTCGCTTCTGTTCCTCTCCCCCACAACATTGAGGCCACTGGAAAAAAAACAAAAACCTTATCAGCCCACCGAGGGAATGCAAGGGCACCGACTCGGAGATAAGGGACGTTCCCCTCTCCAAACCCCCAGCATACATCCAGCCCCCCTATCCACTAACTCTGCTCACAAAGGCATGCCTGTGGCCAGCCTGAGGTGCATATTTACAAGCAATCAAGGACTCAGCTAACCTACACAGGGGACAGCCACCGCAGGAGAGCCCTCACCTCCAACAGGCACTACTCACCCCAGCCACAATCATGCTGCTGCTTATCCAGGCATCCTCACAGCAAGAAGTGGGAGCGGAGACGCACCGCCTGCAAAGCTACACACAAAACCTCCTAGAAACATGAAAGAACAAGTGTGGAAGAAGTGGTCAGGCAGGAAGACAAACGCATCACACTGTTGCAAGACAGCTCAGACCCACCCCAGACTCCAGCCAGGTGATGCCACAGGGGAAGAGGCCTCACACCACGCAAATCAGGAAGTCACAACAGGGCTGCCCGTTTCCTCCTGCACCATCGCTGGGACTCTTCACTTCATCTTCACAGAGTCTGCTCCACAGCCCTCAAGCCTTCAGAAGATGGCTCCTCCACACACATACAGAGACAAAGAAAAGGAAATTGCCACTATCAGCAACTCAGAGGCCTCACCGGGCTGGGGACAGTGGCCCCACCCTGCCAAGACCCCACCGGCACCCTTTCTTTTCCTTTTTTTTTTTTTAACCCCCCCCCCCCCCCCCCATAGCTGCAAGGGTGCAGGCAGAGTCCTCCTAGGGCTTTCCCACAGCAAGCACAGCAAGCACAGGTATTCACCCCAAGTGGAAGAACAAAACACAGTCAAAGGGAACCACCGGGAGAATTGCCACCCCACACATCCAGCCAAGGGAGCACCTCAACACACTGCTATGGGCACGCACAGGGTAGGCAGACAGCAGGGGAAAGCCTCAGCCCCGAGAGCCAGCACTCACCACACCTGGCATCACGCTGCGCCTTCAGTCCTTGTGCGCCATCAGTCCTCATGCTTGCTATCCCTTTCCCAGATACGATGCAGGCACCTGCTGAGGACGCAAAAGAAAAGCCTCAGCATGAAAAACATCAAAGGGCAAAGCACGAATGTCTGAGTCTAGCAGTTAGCCCCACACTGCTCCAAGCAACCCCTTACCAACTGCAGGATCTCTCCATCCAGAGCTGCAACCCACAAGAAGCAAATACCTCGCTCCAGGTGATCACGTGAGCATGGCTTCAGGCCGTCTCCAACTCCTTCCACGCCATACCAGCTCCAGGGCTCTTCACCTCTTCCTCAGCTCTTCTCCACTCGGGATCAGACTTTGGTCATCTTGCCAAACATGTCCACACCACCAAAAATGAACAACAGCAATTAACACTTGCAGCGCTATGCGCAGGTCTCACAGCACCAACGGGACAGCACCCCCTCCCTCCCAACCAGGGGTACAACAGCAGCTTGCACTGGCCCCACTAACAAACCGCAGGGGGCTGCAGCTACACCCCTCCCAAGTGAGGGGATCAATTTACATGCAAACACAACCCTCCTTTCAGTCCTGGGAAGAACAAAGTAACAAGTGCTGCAGTGATTTTTAAGAACAGAAGTACAAAGACAGACACCAGTGACACACCCAGAGAGATGAGACATAAATGCAATTCCCAGCACTGAAAGGAGGCATGTGGCAACAGGTACAGCCAGGCAGAGACCCAATCCTCTGTCCCACCGCAACCTGGAGATCTTTGCACAGACTCAGAGCAACTCTGGGCCAAGCCAGCCCAGCCATACACCACTCATCTCAGAGGCACTCCTGGGTGCCATGGCCCTCCGCTTGAGTAGCCCTGCCCTGGGAGCGTGCAGCTCAGGACACCAACCCAGAGCAGGGACTTCCCAGCCCACCCAGACACCCCCACTCAAAACACCACCCCCGCTTGAGGTAAGTCCACCTTCCATCATGCTACTCCTCCTGCTCTATCCTCCATCACCATGGCACGCCTCCACTTCTTTGCATCCATCTCCAACCCAAAGTCTCTCCACAACAGCCAGGATCCTGAAAGACAAAACAAGCCATGAAGCCCACAGGGTCAATCAAGACCAGACTGAAATCCCTCCCAAACAGCATACACACACATCCAGGCCCCACCACCCAGTGTCTCCAAGCTCCCAGAAGCCATCCCTGTACCTTTCAACAAACTGACAAATCAAAGACAACCCCACACCGATCCAAGGAAGCTTGCACCTCCCCTGGGCTGTGACCATGTCCCGCTCCAAGGCAGCTAAGGACACAGGGGCAGAGGCCTCACCACAGGGAATCCAGAAGCACAAACCCAGCCTCTTGCTCCCTCCTCTACCCTCCATGACTCATCAGCTCTAGGTCTCTTCATTACACTTGCTTCTCAGACCCTAGAAACTTTGGCAGAAAGGCCAACCAACCCCACCACAACCAAAAAAACCTTACAAGCAACTCCACTTACAGTCCTCACAGCACCGAGGGCAGAACAACTCCCACCCAAAGAGGGACAGAAGCAGCTCTATTCCACCCCGCACCCCCTCCATAGGAACCAGTCATCCCCTCTATAAGTTTTCCCTTTCCAGAGGGTTATTCCGTCTCTCCAAAGCGCTCCGATGGGTTATCTCGGCAGCTAATCCCAATGCGTAACGAAACAACCAGAGTGCTCTGGAGCCTGCACTCAGGCTGGGGGAGGGGGAAGAAGGGAGATCAGGCCCCTCACTCCTTCCCCCCGCCACACCCCTCAGCAGAGCCTGCCAATACGAGCTGCTGGGCATTGCACAGCCCCCAAGTTGCAGGGGGCCGGTGCTTCCCTCCACAGCAGCTGTTTCCCTCAAGGCTGCCCAGGCAGGGTGCTAGCTGCACGGCTGCAGCCCCAGCTCACAGGCTGCACCTGCTGGATCCAATGGTGCACCCGTTTCTGGAAGCCTGGCTGTGCTCAGAGAAGCTCAGGGTGGATGGGTTTCCAGTGCCCCGGGAGCACAAGAGTGACTCTTGAAATCAAATTACTGCTTTTTTTTTTTTTTTTTTTAAATAAAATTAGTCGTCTTTGTAGATGTTCTCTTTTTAGAATATAACTCGGTATTTTTCTGCTTCTGAGATGCCAAAACCCCTTCCTGAAAGGAGTGTTTCCAGGGAGCAAAGAGAGGGACTTCCAGTGGCAAAGGTCAGGGTTACAGGATAGGACTCGCAGCCACAGGAGAGTGACCAAGGGGCAGGGCACCGCGCCAGGGGCAGGGCTGCAACAGGTGCCACCACTTGGTGAGTGGCCCTGCACCTGAAATAATTGCTGACCCTGCGTTAAAGTATGCACTCAAAGGGTAACTAAAAATCCTGGACTTCAATAAATATTTTTGGAATAAAAATGTAATTCCTAGCGTTTTGGGGGCTGCAGCTAGTAAACTAGCATTAAACACAGCAGTCAACCCAGCACAGCACAAAGGAGTTTAGGAGCGGCTGACACACAAGGGCAGACGCTCTCCGGGGCCACAGGCAGAAGCAGCTCCGGGCACCGCAGGCCCCTGCTGCAAAACCGCGGCCTGCGAGCGCAGAGCTCAGGACGCCGCCCCACAGCGGGACCGCTCACCCCCACCCCGCACGAGTCGCATTTCTGCCAGGCCCCGACACCAGCCGGCCGCAGCTGGCTCCCGGCACCCGCAGGGTCAAGCCTCCCGCGCCCGCCCCCCGGGCCCCAGGCAGGACAGGCCAGGTGCGGCTGGGGCACCTCGGGTCACGGCCCAGGGCACACAGGGGCCGGCGCCCACGGGAAGGCCTAGCCGGCACAGGGGACACTCCTCGCACCCAGGCCCCGCGGCCCCCTTCTCCTCGGAAACCAGACACCGCGGCGGAAAGACCCGCCCCGACTCGAGGCAATTAACGCGGGCAATTAACAGCACTCCCAGGCCAGGACTCGGACCGAGGGCAGGTCTCAGCCAACGGCTCCCAAAACACCCCCGGCCCCAGCAAAGCAGGGCCCCAGGCCCCCGAGGGACAGCACCCCACAGAACAGCGCGCCCGCCCGGCTGGGAGCAGTGCAGAGAAAACGGCGGTTTAACAACACGAAAACGGGGACAGACAAAGCGCGGGGACACGGGGCAGCGCCGCCCCGGCGCGGGGGACCGGGCACGCCCAGCCCGCACAGGCGGCCCCGCGCCAGGCGCCCGGCGCTCTCCGCAGCGCGCCTCCTTCCCCGGCCCCGGCTCCAGCGCAGCGGACACTACTCCCGCCTCCAACGCCCCTTCCAGTCACGTGCCGCGCCAGCCCGCGCTCGGCTTTTCACGGGACGAGAGCCCCGGGCGCGCAGGGAGACAGCTCCGCACGGGCCGCCGGGCCCTGCCTTACAAACCGGGCCCCTTGGCCGCGACCGCCCAGCGCTGCCCCGCCCCGCCCCGCCCCGGCGGCACCAGCCGCACCTCGGCATCCCGCTGCCGCGCCGGGACCCGAGGGCGGCCCGGCGGATCCCGCCCAGGCCCCCAGGAAGAGCTCCCGGGCCCCAACCGCCCCCCGCCCGACCGCAGGGCAGTGCGCGCTGGGTCTAGCTCTGCCCCCGGGGCGGGCGGAGGGACCGGTACTACAGACTCTGCCCTCCCCGTCCGCCAGCGGCGTCCTCACCGCCAGGCAGGGGCCGCTGCGGCTCTCGGCGCACCCCAGCCGCAGGCAGGTACGCGGTCCCGCAGCTGCCGGGCTGCGCAGGCCCCAGGCAGGTCCTACCTGTGAGGAACCGCTAGCGGGCATCAGGCATCACCGCAGCAGGTGCCGCCTTGTCTTGCAGAGCTGCGCCCAGTCTTGTTCCGTGGCCATGTGCGACAAGCACTTGTTTCCAGGACCTGTCCCGACCCCGGCTTGGCTCTAATGCCATAGCCCCCAAAACCTCAGCGGGTGAGGCACCTAACCCCCTCAGCCAAGAAAGAGCACCTGGCCCACACCCCACTACCTGGCAGACGGCTTTAAACCCAACCCCCAGGTGTTCGCATCTGGCTCCCACCCCAGACCTTTGCTTCCGGTGTCTGCAGGATGGGGCGAACTGGAAGGCAAAGGCGAGAGAAACTGCACCAATTCCAGTCCTGCTGCCAGTCAGACCCACCACCTCCCACGCCGCGGGGGAGAACGTGCGTGGTGCTGCACTACTGCGTGGGGGACCTTTGGGGTATGACAGGCAAGCTCAGGCTGCAGCTTGGTCTCCTGCCTCTTAGCTGCCTGGGTGGCCACTGTAGTAGGACCTGCCTTTTGCATTTCAAGGGTAATCATAAAGGGAGCCGTAGCTGCGTCATTTCTGTGCCTGCGTCGGCCTGCGAGGTTCTGAGCGCAGACTGGCCGCAGTCTCCTTGGCCGAGGCCCGGCGGCAGCGAGCTGTTAGAACACGAAATGGGGGAAACTCAGAAACCAAAACAGTATTGTGACACTAAGGAAGCAAGCAGCAGTATGGGGAGGCCTTGCTGAGCCTCAACTTTGCCAAAGTGCTTTCAGCAGTGCCATGCCAGAGCCTGTCCTTGACCCAACTGCCTGTAGGACGACCCACCCGCTCCACCCACAGAAAAAGCGTGGAGAACAGGCCGGGGTGTCCACCGGACCCTTCTCAGCAGGCACGACCTTTCCCATTTGCCCAGGCAACAAGAACGCAACTGTGCTCAGCTCAGTCCTCGTCCTCAGGTCCAGTGCTGAAGCAGCCTCCGCTCGCTGCACGGGGCCCACGTCCATCTTTATACCCTAGCTCTGCTCACTGTGCCTCCAAGACGGGAGGACAGGAAGAGGCTCCCTACCTTCCTCCCTGTTATCTACACCACCAGCCAAAGGGAGCAGAGAGGTTCCTCTGCAAGATTTGAAAGGGTCACAGCAAGGTAGAGAGAAACGCTGCGAGGCTGCCTGGGGGCAGGGTAAAGGAACAGGAGGGAGGGAGGGAGAGACTCTCTGAATCACGGACCAGGATGGTGGGGGGTCCTAGAGTGAAAAAGGGCTAGAATCACCGCTTTAAAAGTTGGCCAGGTAGCAGTGAGAGGGGCTTGAGGCTGTACCTGTGCTCAGGGAGGGAGGGAGGAAGAGGGCAGCAAGAGCCAAGGTAAGCAACATATAGGACTCAGGCACAGCATTCACCTGGCAAAGCTGTGCAAGTCCTGCCACTCCTGGTTTAGGAAAGAGCCCCATGTTCCCCAGCCTGGTTGCATGGCCTTGTGCTGCTATCGCTGACCACAAACTTTCTCCTGCCGTCCGCTTCTGAAAATGATGAGGAGCATGCACGAACCCAAGTGTGCTTAGCGCTCCCCTCTCATCTTAGAGCGATCTAGGGAAAAAGCTGAGAAATGATTCCAACACCTCCCTACTTGGGTACTCCTAGCAACGGCAAGGCCAGACTACCCTACAGATGAGCATCTCACTCTGTGTCCATGTTCTGCTCTGCTCTGCTCTGCTCGCTTGGAGTTAGGTGCAATCTTTCCTTGCAGGGAAGGGCCGTTCTTTTGCCGTTGTACACCGTTGCCGACGGGACAGGTTGCTCCCCAGCAATCTCCACAGGCTGTGAAGGGACTCAAAAGAAAAAGGCAGGGGCCGGGACCCTGCTTCTGCTGCAGCACAAAGAACAAACTGAACACAGTGGCAACAGGCTGCTGGGGATGTCCCTGCTGCTGTCACCATGGGAGTGTGCTGCTCCTTGGTTGAACTGCCACAGGCTAGAACCAGTTTCTTCACAGGCTGGATCCAAACCACAGGCCATAGGTTTTTTGACCCCTGTTTTACCAGACCAACTGTAAGATGGGCATAGATACAGGCAACCTTTTGGGTATGACAGTACCTTTCCTCAGGATGCTGGGAAGGAACCAGGACTGAAAAAGGGGACTGGGATGCCTAAAACCTTGCTTCTGTCCGTCCAAACCGTGCTGTTGTTGCCACACAAGACGTAACAAAAAATCTTGCCTCCCCCATGGTTCCTGAACCTTCCCAACAACACTGCCGCCACCACCACCACTTGCATACTTAAATCATTTGGTTTCCTTCTGTCACCTGTTTGGAAACTTCCTTTTCTTACTGGACCTGCCAGGTGCTTTGTTGGCAAAGTACATGGGAAAACAAATAATAGTAATAGTAAGAATCAGAACAGGGATAATATTAGTAGTACTAACATTACTTACAGAAATATGCTGAACAAAAGATGCAGGGCTCATCCATGCCTCTTCCTTCCATTCCCCGCCCCTCCAACTATCCTGCATGGACATACAAGAAATAAGCCCCTGGGGGGGTCTCAACAACAGGGTGCAGTCCCACAACTGAAGCCTGTACTACAAGGCTGTTTGCTTTCTTACCACAGTCCAGAAAACCAAGGTGTCACAGCCCACATCTCCCAAGCAGTGCAGGCTGCTTACAAGGGCCTGCCAACTGCTCCAGGCAGAGTCACTGCCAGTATTAGGTAGCGCAGCCCTGTGGGAGGCAGGGGGAGACCTGGCCAGTCCGGGGCTGCTGAACCTCCCCCTCCCTCCTACCTCTTCCCCCAGGCACTTGGCCAAGCAGCCAAGAATGCCCCCGCCCCCAACCCTGGTCCTTTAACAATGACAGTCAACACACAAGCAGTGAAGGAGGGACATGCACCCCCTCACCCCCAATCGCTGACCAATGCACTAAGACTCTAACATGGGCCCCTGCTCACGTCCTTTTCTTTTTCGTGTCCTTGTGATAAGCTACATGTGAGACTTGACAGATTTTGTTGGAATCTGACAGGCCACACTCTGAGCGCTTCCATTGCAGCCTTCAACTTGCAGTCTGGGCTGTCAACCAGGTATCTTGGCCCCCCTGCCATGCCACTTCCCCTGCTCAGATGGCTCAGGTTTGGACAGGGGATGTGATGTCTCACAGGTATCACCCTGTAAAGCTCAGTAGTGGGGAGCAGAACAATTTTGCTTCCCTTTGTGAGCGACATCTCCAAAGCGTTCCTCTGACAGCTGCGGCTCACACGCGGCACACCCCAGAAATAGCAACACAGCTGCAAGTCTTCATTGTAAACCCGTGACCGCAGAGGACTTCTGTGAGGCCCTCCGTGCAACTCCTTAAACCGGTCCTCCACCACGTACAGGAGACAGGGTGGGTACCCGGGGAAAGCACCAGGGAACAGAAGCACTGGCACACAACAGCTCCTGAAATGAGCAACAAGTAAAGAGGCAGGGATGTTACGAAGATGGTGATGAGAAAGGGGAAGGAAGGCTATGGGCAGATTCCCCTCGGTGTAAACTGAAAATATGGTCAGGGCCTGACAGACCACGCTCAGTATTGCAGACTACACACCTACCAGAAGCCTAACTTAAGAATGACACGTGCTTAAGCTGGCATACAAGGAATAGGCCGTGAGCCTACACTTACATCCCAAGGAACGGCCAAAAAAAGTGGAATAAAATTCTGTTTCTCAAGACTTTAATACCAGACAAGACCAAGAGCGAGTAGCTGCTTTCTGGAACGATGGGAAACAGCAGCTACGAGCAGCAACTGGCATTTGGTCTTGTGACCCTGTTACAAGTTAAAATAGGTCTAAATGGCAGAGTCTAACAAACACAAGGCAAGGAGCGTTCCCAGGCAGGCAGGGAGAGAGATGAGCAGTCTTCCTCCCTTCCAGACTCAGAGTTTCCCCAAGGACACGGGCCCCAGCCATCGGCAGGTCCAAGCACACAGGAAAATGGGTTCGGTCCCGTTCCCAAAGTTTCAGCAAAACGAGTCTACGTGACGCCCGTCAAACTATCTATTTAAAAAGCCCACGTAAAAATTAGGTTTAAACAAAGGGAAACTACAAAGACCTTTGCAAAGTGGAGACAACCTCCTGTTAGCCTCCTCCTCCCTCCTGCATCTCCCCCAGCCGGTAGACTGGACAATCTGTATTGTGGTGTGACAAGTCACTAGGTAGGCATAGCACAAAGGGTTTATTCTTATGCCTCGAGGTGTGATCAATAAAAGTGCATATTCTAGCCCTGTCTCTAGCTGCTTTATCCCATTTGGAGGGTTGTAATCCTTTATACGCTAAGAGCATCACTGGCAAATGTCATAGCGTCTTCACTTCACGTACAAAAAGGGTAATTGGCAGGGACCGGGGTTTTGCATTCACCAGGGAAAAATGCAGTAAAACCCAGTATGTCACCTTAAGGACCCCGACCCAGTAACGACTCTGAAAATCATGTAAAGCTTGGCCCTACTCACAAAAGTTAAAATACTGAATAATAACGCTAACTGCATAACGCAAGACAATGCAATTTCATGGCCAGGCCACCTAAGAAAGAATTATGAAGTCTCTTCCATCTTATCGGGCTATATTCAGGATGATTTCACACAGACTATTAGTTGTCTGGTGTGTAACGGTATGAAGCGTCTATCCTCAATTAATTAGCACGATAAATATCTCTTTTCCGACTAAGTCGCGTTTATATGCTGAAACACATTCTCCATATGTAATAGATGTCTCCTCCTGATTTAGTATGTTTTTCCTAGCAGTTAAACGGTTTCTCGATACGTTCCAAACTGTATAACCTCTCGTTACCGAAGAAGCTAACTCGTTCGCATTAGAAATTTCTGATAACCGGTACTTGGCAGGTTTTTCCTGTCGGTTACCGTTTGGGACTCCATCTTAATTTACACAACTAAAAGAATGCTTTGAAGATGCTAAAGTAAGGGGATAAAAAGTAAAACAGCACACGCACACTTCAGGAGTGAAAAATCTCTCTGACACGGCTTGCCGACGCGCCCAACTTACTCTACAAGGTGAAGGGAAACAGACCGCCTCTTTGTCACCTGTTTGGCAAGAAATCATCACCTTACAGCTAATTACTGGACTTTGATTTGGTTTGGATTTGCCTGACTTGATCTTAAATACTTGTAGTAAATAAAGCCTTTCCGTCACTCCTCGAACCGAGTGTCGCGTCAATCCCTGGGCTAGTCAGAAAACCTAGGTTTTTATTTGCTGATACCCAGCCCCCCAGATTTTCTCCTTTAAATGAGAAAAATCCAGATTTTCACCTCTAAAGGGGAACAGCATGACCAATGGTGGGTTTCTCCTTGCAGGCTGCCAGACTTCCATCCTGCAAGGTGCTCAGGGGAACAGGAGGAGGGGTCACAAAGGGGTGCTATGTGCATGTGACCATGTACACAGGTACATGCCTGCCCACAGGCTGGAGAGTGGGTCCCCACATGTAAATCAGGTGTGGCGGGAGGAGGTGAATTGAGGCCCCCATAAATGGGGAGTGACACACAGATGATGCACCTCCAGGCAGAAGCATAAGCAGCTGCGGGTGCATTTTGCCCCATCAGAGTGTTTAAGGCAGAAACACACTCACCTGTTACCCATGGTCCCTTGGATATTTCCAAGTCCCACTTCTTTCACGCTGCAGCTCCTCGCTGACACTGCTCCCATGAACAGGTGCACAAGGAGCAGTTGGAAAGAAAGGGAAGACCCACGTTAGACCGTTTCATTAGTGAGAAGACATGCACCGTTAAACGCACCGCAGCGGATGAAATGACCCCCGTGGGCCAGCCCAGCACATTCCCGTTCAGACTTATCAAATGACCACACACACACACAAAATCACACTTTTCTACACGCACTACTACAAAAAAGGTTTCCAAATCACCATGCATTTTCCCTCATACAACATACCCATATTTCCATATGCTTACCCCATCGCCACACGATTTTCCACAGGTCGCACAAAACAGTTCCCAAATCACCCTAAAGTTACCACACCATTTTCTAAAAATTAAATCATCATATTTCCACGCAAAACCCCTATAGTCCCAAACAAATGTCCTGTATACCTCTAGGTCCTAAATTCCACAACAAAAATCACATTTCCAAACATTTCCAGGAAAAAGTTCCCAAAGCACCACAGAACTCTCCCAAAACCACCATATTTCCCCAAACGTTTCTACAAAAAAACTTCCATATCGCCACACAAAATGACCAAACTCCCACTCAAAAAAACCCAACACCCTACCACACTGCCAGAAAAAGGGTTTTCAAAATCAGGGCCAGTTTTCAACATGGAAACCACCACGTGTCCAAACACAGGCACACACATGCCCACAGAAATTTTTCCAACCCCTGCCCACCATTTCCCTCACACAACACAAGCATATTTCCACACTTACCCAGTCACCAAAAACTATTCCACACATCCCACAACATACAAGTTCCACAAAAACGGTTCCTAAATCACCCTAATATTACCAGACCATTTTCCACACACACAAAAAAATCACCAGATATTTCCACTCACATTTCCATGTACACCTGTGCCAGATCACCAGTTTTCCACGCAAAAAAAATCACATTTCCAAAACAGATCCTTTTTCACCACACACCATCACGTCTTCCACAAAAAAGCACATTTCCACAGACACGCTCCCCAGTCCCCACAGAATTCTCCCAATACCACGTTTCCCCACACCTTTCCACCAACGCATCACCAAATTACCACAAAATGACTCGCCTCCCACCAAACAAATCAGCACTTCCAGATAAAAAGGGGGTTCTCAAATCACCACACAGAACAAACTGTTTTCCACACAAAAGTCGCCACATGCCCTCAAAAAACGTTTCCAAATCCCCACACCGTTTCCCCCACACAACACAACCATATTCCCATGCACGCACATTTCCACAGCTCCCACGAACATCAGTTGCACAAACAGTTCCCAAATTACCCTAAAACTACCACACCACTTCTCACTGGCATAATCACCACATTTCCACAGACATCTCCACAGAGTTCCTAAATCACTAGTTTTCCACACAAAAATCACATTTTCCAAGAAACAACGTCCTTTAGTACCACACACCATCACCAGTTTCTCACAACATTTTAACATTTCCACACACTCCCCAAATAAACGTCCCAAATCCCCACAGACCTCTCCCAACGTCACAAAACATCTCCAAACATTGCCACAAAAATGCCCCCAAGTCACCACAAAGGATGTCTGGTTTTCCACACACAAACCACCACAAGCCCACACACGAGCCCACAAAAAGGGTTTCCAAATCCCCAGACCATTTTCCCCCCACAACACAGCCGTATTTCCATACAGTGAACCAATCCCCATACAATTGTCCACAGGTCCCACAACACGCCAGTCGCACAAACAGTTCCCAAATCACCCTAAAATTACCACACCACTTCCACACAAAATCACCAGATTTCCACACACATTTCCACAAGGTTCCCAAACCATGACGTTTCCACACAAAATAGCAGTATTTCCAAACAAGGCACTATATCACCACACACCATGACCAAATTCCCCCCAAACAATCACATTTCCACAATTTCCAAATACAGGTCCCAACTCCTCACACAATTCTCCCGATACCACCATATTTCACACATTTCCACAAACCACCTCCAAATCGCCACACTAAAGGACCAACTTCCCACCAAAAAGATCATCACACTGCCACAAAAAATGTCTCCCAAGCCCCCCACACAAAACGGGCAACATGAAACCCCCCCGGTGCTCACACAGCTCCACGCCCCTGCTCACAGGCACATTTCCACCCCCTCCCCCGGGTCCGTCCGGCGCCGGGGCCTGCCCGCCCGCACCGCGCTGCCCCGCCGCGCAACGAGGCCGGGCGAGGCGAGGCCGCACCAGGCGCCCCAGGAGAGCGGCGGCTCCGACCCCGTGCGGGGGGCGCGGGGCGAGCAGCGCGCCCAGGGCCAAGCGGAGCGGGGCGGAGCAGCGTCCCGCCAGCTCCAGCTCGAGGAGGAAGGGGCCGAGCTGCGGCACCGTGCACAAAACACCCGCCCGCCCCCCCGTGCCCTGCCCCGCACGTGGCCATGGGGGATCCCGCCTGCAGCGCTGATGCCCCCGCTGGGCAAGCGGCTGCCTGACAGCCCCGAGGGCCGCGCACAGCACCCCGGTCTGCTCTGCCCCGAGCCAGCCTTGCAGACGGCCCCACACGTGCCGGCTCAGAGCTGCCCCTCGTGTCCAGAGCGCACGGCAGCGCCGGAGCCCGGGTGCTGCTGCGGAGCGTGCCCGCCACCCACCGGGCTCTGACTGACACCGGGAACCGCGTGTCCACCCCACGCCTGATAACGCTGCAGGCCCTGGCTCCCACGTGCTGCTCTAATGACGAGGCATCCTGCTTTTCCCTGATAAAAAAAAAAAAAGGCAAAATCTCTGATAGATAACCCCACTAATTCTCAAATAAAAACACCAAAATGTCTGATTAAAATGAAAAGCCCCTCAACTCCCCACTCCGCCCAACCTCCTGGCCCCCAGCTCTACCAGAGGGGGCCCCCAGCTGCCAGCACTATGGGGCCAGGGACCCGTGTCCACGGCACCCTGCCCGGCAGGAGACAGCGGCTGCTGCAGCAGACCAAAGCCCAGCTCCCCCCACCCACTGCCTGCCTGCTGCGGGCTCAGGCTGGGTGAGGGGTTCCTCACAGCTGTGCACATTCCCGAGGGGCAGCGGGAACCCGTGCCCACAATCCTGTGTGCAGGGCAGGGGCAGGCTGCCCACTGCAGACTCGGGCTCCCTCCCTGCTGCCCTCGCCCCGGGGCCTCTGCAGCCC
Source organism: Alligator mississippiensis (assembly GCF_030867095.1). Classification (NCBI taxonomy): domain Eukaryota; kingdom Metazoa; phylum Chordata; order Crocodylia; family Alligatoridae; genus Alligator; species Alligator mississippiensis. The sequence continues at coordinate 51,967 of NC_081839.1, forward strand.
AGCAGGTGCAACCCGTTGCTTTCGGGAACAGTGGGACCACAGCCCCAGCCCACACAGCACCAGTGAGGGACACAACCGCATGCCACCGTGGACTTAGGGGACACGTTGCCCCCGCTCCCCCACCAAACGCAGCCCTGGATCACCTGTTCACCCACCTGAGTCGCATTTGGGACTGATCTTTTCCGTGAGGACAAGGCTGCAGGTCAGGAGTGAGGGCAACACAAGACAAGCAGAGGCTGCGGGCTGGGAGTCAGGGGCACCAAAGCATCCCAGAAGCACGGGCTGGTGGGCAGCAGCACAGAGCACCCCCAGCACCAGGCTCTTCCCGCACTAGCCAGAAGCACAGGGACCCCCCAGTGCCCTGCCCTGCCCTAGGACGCTGCCACGGACCTGCATGCATCCCTCACCTGGTCTGGAACACATCTCTGACACCCGTGCATCCTGGTCCCTGCTCCTTTGTAGTTCAAACCCAACCATACCATAAAGTCCCCCCTGGCTCTACGCTCAGGTGACTGGGCCTGCACTGGCAGTGTCATGTCACCCAGGGGGAAACCTGCACCCACACCCCATGGGCATGGAAGAAAAATGGTTGCACTGCCCAGGCACCTACAGGAACCGCACCCCCACCCCCCCGCCCCAAGTGTTTCCCAGGAAGCTCACAGAGGGCAACACAGTGCAATTCCCTCAGCTCTGTGCCTTACCCCATATACCTTCTACCGCTGCAGACCCGGAGGCACTTTGCAAGACGCTCTGTACAGCAGTTTCAGCTTAACTCCATAGAAAAATTGCTCCTTCTTAAGGGTAACTGTGCACCCCCTTACATCACCTTCCCACATACACAGGAGGCAGTGGCTACACAGCAGAAGCACAGACAGAGGAGGAGAGAGAGGAAAAAAAGGCCCTGAGATAAACAAACAGCTTCAGGCTGAAACAAGTAAAGAGTATGGAGGCATAAAACTCTTCCCCACCTCCCTTGCAACTCTCCACGTGCAGCTGGGAAATACCGCTGGAGCCAACCTGCAGACTGTGATGGGACAAGGGATTTCACGGGAGGCCTTCAGGGGAAGGGTGGGACAGAGGCTGACAGAAACATTAGGGTCACGGGCTCCGTGGTGTTGGCCACAGGAGGACGAGAGGTTAATATGTGCTGAAGCTGCCAGAGTTCCAAGTGCTCGACACCTAATCCAGACACCGGGAGGTACAACAGCAAGTCTCTGGGTCTCAGCCACTGGTATCAGCCTGGCCCAGGGGCAGGCCATTGCTTTTGCAAGGCTCTCCTAGTAGTTGGGAAGCAACAGCTGCAGCCGCTGGAGGTGCTAGCTTTGGATGCTTGCAAGCAAACGGCGTGCGTCCGGTCAGAAGCCGAGGCAACTGCTGGTGCGTAGCGTTCCCTGACCGCGTACGAGGCAGGAACGCGCAGGCACCTGCTGCCAGGGCTGGCTCGGATGTTTCCGAGAGACCGGCGCGGGCCCCAAACGCTCGTTTCTCAGTAGCTCACGCAGGGACCCGTTGCAGATGCGACGGATGTCGGGGGCCCTTCTACTCCGGGCCTTTTGGTTCCGAATGTCACGCTGCGCTTCCTCGCCGATAAGCTGGTTCCAAGGACAGGAGCGCAAGGACTAGCCTGTGAGAAAGGGCAGACGCACATCAGACACTTTCACGCAAGGTAAAATGCTCACGCTGTTAACCCCAGCACAGATAGCGATAAGATGACCCTGCTGCCAGCCTCGGCCATTTTCAAGGTGCCTAGGCTGAGCCGCACTTACGCTGTTAAGCACAAGGGCCAAGGCTTTGTTCCGAGTAACCGCAGCGTGAACCTTCGCAGCTGCGACAACTAACTTGGTCAGCAAGTAAAGGAAACCGTCAAACACAATTAAACAAAGCACAAGTCCTAAAAGGAGCTAACAGACCGTACATAAATGATCCCTATATGGTATATCATAGGTTTATCTTTAGCTAGCAGTGTGGCAATTGATGTAACTAAATATACTGCATGTTATTTTCTATAATAGATATACTTTTGCCCTCCTCTGAACCCTCACAAGGTTGTCCACATCCCTCTTGAAGTGTGGCGTCCAAAACCGGACAGAGTACTCCAACTGCAGCTCGACCAATGTCGCGTAGAGGGTAAGCATCACCTCCCTGGACCTGTTTGTCCTGCACCTGCGAACACATGATGAAGTGCAGTTAGCTTTACCAATCGCTTTGTCACGTTGACAACTCACGCTCATCTCGGTATCAACGCTGACTCCGAGATCCCTTTCCGCTGCTCTGATGCTGAGAAAGCCCTCCCGCAGCCTGTAAGCGTGCCGGTGATTCCTTCTCCCTAGGTGCAGCACTTTGCACTTGTCTTTGTTCAACTGCATCCTATTCTGGTCTGCCCATTTTTCCAACCTGCCCAGGTGCCCACAGATTTGGTCCCAACCCTCTAGCGCACCGGCTCTCAAACTTTGTTTTGCACGGACCGCTTGAAAATTGCCGAGGGTCTCAGCGGACCGCTTAATCTCCGTCACCGGAAAAAAAAGTAATCAACTGCAGGGCCAAATGCAGAGATTCTCAATTGTTCTGCAACCTTTCTGAGGACCACCTACATGGAGCTTGTGGACCAGCGCTGGTCCAGAGACCACAGTTTGAGGACCTCTGATTTAGCATGTTAACGTTACCCATAAATTTGGTATCATCTGCATATTTGGACAGAGTGCTTTCCACGCCCTCATCCAAGTGACTCACGAAGACATTAAACAGCACAGGTCCAAGGACCGAGCCTTGTCAGACTCCACTGCCCACATCTTTCCAGGTCGATACCGACCCATCCACCGCCATTCTCTGGGTATGACGCTGAGCCATTTTGCCACCCACCTGATCGTGTAATCATCTACGTGACAGCGGCTCAGTTTATTAATGACATTAGAATGAGATACCATATTGAAGGCCTTCTTAAAATGCAAGTAGATGACATCTACCTCAATTCCTGTGTGTAAGCATTTTGTGACCTGGTCATAAAAAGAAACAAGGTTAGTCAGGCAGGATCTACCTGCTATGAATATGTGCTCACTGCCCTTCAGCATCCCCCCACCTTCCAGGACTCCCACAAATGTGATGCTTAATGTTTTCAAAGGTTTTCCTCAGAACAGAAGTGAGACTAACTGGTGTCTAGTTACCCGGATCCTCCTTTCCCTTCTTAAAGGTAGGGACCGCACTGGCCCTTTTCCAGCCCTCTGGGACCTGACCCGAGTGCCACGAGTGCTCAAACAGCTGTGTCGGGGCTCTCCTATAATGCTGCCAAATCCTTTGGCACCCTTGGATGAAGATCACGTGGGTCTGCTGACTTAAACACACCCAGTCTTTCCAAGTGCCTCTTCACCAAGTTGGCACAAACACTTGGTGGGCTGGTGTCCCTTTTATGCCTGTCTAGCATCCAACTGGGAGACCTGTCCTGTTCCATGTTCAGGAATACAGAAGCAAAAAACTCACTGAAGAGCTCAACCTTGCCCCGCTCACCCCACCTATCACTATTTACCCTACTTTGTCCTGTAGGGTTCCTATGCTACCATGGCACCTTCTTTTTACTCCTTATACACCTAAAGAAAGACTTTACTTGTTTTTAATTTTTGTTGCCAGCCCAAGCTCCATTTCTGCTTCACCCTTTCTAACTGCCTCCCTGCAAGTGCAGGCCAAGTAGGTATACTCCACCTTGGTAAATCTCACATGCTTCCACTGTCTATATGCCTCTTTTTTGCCCCTAGGTTTTCCTGCATTTTGCTGTTCAGCCAAGAGGGTTTCTTGGCCCCTCTTTCCCCTCTCGTGTGCAACGGGATCATCTTCTCCTACACCTGTAGGATTGCTCCCTTTAGGAACAACTCCCATTCCTGGACTCCCATCTTAACAGTGCTCTTGTCCTTCAGCGCCTCGCTAACTAATCTCCTGACCACACTGAAGTCTAGCACTCCTACCCTACTGGTTATTTTTCCCACCCTGTGCCAGATAGTGAATCCAATCAATGGATGGTCACTGTCCCCTAGGTTACCTCGAGTCAGTCAATTCCCTACCAGGTCATCCCCTGTCGCCAGCACCAAGTCCAGTAAGAGGTCCCTAGTGGGACCATGTACCTCCTGTGTTAGATGAACATGCTCTTTGCAACTGTTAACAAGTAATAAGCCTGCATTTACATCACAAGCAATGGCCTGAGAAAGTACAATAAGAATCTGTTTCTCCAGCCTTCAATACCAGGCAAGACCAAAGATGAGTAACTGCTTCCTGAAAAGGTGGGAAAAAAGCAGCTTAAAACACCAACTGATTTTTGGTTTTGTGAACCTTTGTAAATTAAAAATCGGTCTAGACAGCAGAGTAAAAGAAACAAAACAGGACAAGGAGCATTCCCAGGTGGGCAGGGAAAGAGATGAGCAGTGCTCTTCCCTTCCAGAGTTGTATTTTTTCCAGGGACACGGGCCCCCGCTCATTGACATCTCCCAAGTCCGCTGGAAAACGGATTCGCTCCCATTCCCAAACTTCCAGCGACGCCAATCTGCTTGACACGTATCGGAATATCCATTTAAAAAACAAAGCAAAAACCACACGTAAACATTCGATGTGAACAGAGGAAAGCTTTAAAAGACATTTGCAAAGTGGAGACAATCTGCTGTTAGCCTCCTCCTCCCTCCTGCACAGGTGAGAATCTGTATACCACACATCTCAAACTCCCCTGAAGTTGAACTGATGTCCTGCGGTGCTTCCTGAACAACAACAGGTTTTTTCGTTTCTTTTTCTGCTTAAAAAATGAAAGTGTGGTGCTTTGCAACCTGCTCTCTAGACAGGTTTCAGCATCAGCATAGAAAAGGGGAGCGAGGGGCACTGGCCTTGAGGGGGGAGGGAAAACGCCATGGGCAGGGCACCAGCCTATTACGGCTGCTCAGCGCCACAAATCTGTGTGGGGAGACAGCTGCAGGGAGACGGACAGTTTTACAACAGTAGTCCTCCTTCCAGATACTCTGCTCCTAAAACCTGTTCCATATGAAACACCATGAGTAGCATGGGCAGATGTGGCCCATGGAGGGACTCAGTCTGCCCCTTGGCAGGTACCTCAATCCTGTCTTGCCCAATCACTGTCTAGCCTCTGGTGCATCCCGCTGCCTCTGGGCATGCAGCGGGGTGCGCCTGAACTGCCTCCCCAGGCTGCGCAGGCAAAGAAAGCTGCTTTCAGTTTCTGCCGCCACTGCCCCAAACCCAAGCTACTGGCAGGGACCCACACGCACAGCTCCAACTCCATCCAGCCAGTGCCCGCTCAGGACTAGGCCCGGCAGAGTGGACGAGCACCAGCCCAGCCAGAACCCGTGCACACGGCCCAAACCCCAAACTGCACGGCGCCTCCTCTACGTGTGCCCATCCACGCTGAGCAGCGGCCGTAGCTGCCAAAGGTGAACGCAAGCTCGTGCTCGGCACAAGGGGCAAGTGGCCCCACACCTTTCACAGCTACCAGGCTCTTCTGGCTGCAACCGCTACGAGCCTGAGGCTGGGCTGCCCTACGGTTCCTTTGCACAGCCGTCATGGCCCTGCCGCACGGCCCGGAAGCAGCAGCGATGGCAGTGGAGACAAGCCCCAGGGCAGCCCACGTGTAGACTCTGCACAGCCGCAGGAAGAAGGGACCGGCCGCCGTGACGAGGAGGAGTCATGTTTCCGCCATGTCGAGCAACAGCTATTGCCGCTGCTCAGCGTGCACGGGTTGTCTGGAGCAGGGGCACAACGGGCCAGGGTTATGCACACAGGTTCCATCTGGTCAACTTTGTCCAGGGAGTCCAGAGAAGGTGCAGGGCGGGCTGGGGGTCGGGGCTTAGGCTGGGCACTGTTGGCAGTACGGGGAGGAGCCGTAGGGCACGCGGGACCTGGGCTATTCGGGATCGGCACCGCTGACTGGCCCGCTTCGCCTTCCCCAGTACTGCCTCCGTGGCCCACAGGACCAAAGAGCTGCCGGCCCCTGCCTTACGCCAACATCCTGCATATGCGCAAGACACAGGCACCACAGAGGAGGGGAGAAAAGGAAAACTGAAATACATGAACACCTTAAAGCGGACAGAAGCAAACAGCAGGGGGCAAGGAAGCACCACCCCTACCCTACAACTCTCTAAAGCAAGCTGGAAAACATTGGTGCAGGCCTGCTGCACGCTGGGACAGAAGACGGGATTTCATGGGAAGCCTTCCGAGGAAGGATGAGACTAGGAGAGGCGGACAGAGGCTGTCAGGTAGGACAAGGTCACAGGGGCTGGGTGTTGCGCACATAAGGAGGAGTGGCTAACAAGTGCTGAAGACTGCAGAGATCAAAGGGCTCAACACCTCCCCCAGGCACAGGGGAAGAGAATACAAAGTCTGTGGGGTCTGGGCCCCCAGTATTCTGCAAGTCAAGGGGCAAGCCATTGCTTTTTGAGGGTGCTACCAGCAGTTGGAGGCAAGAGCTGCAGTCAGTGGAGGTGTTCCTGTTGGAGCAGGGCACGTGAATGACGTGCCTCCAGGCAGAAGCCTAGGCAACTGCTGGTACGTTCTGTCCGCTTGGCGTGTCGAAGCAGAAACACGTACTCGCCTGTGGTGCTTTGGCTGTTTCCAAGGGACCGCCACACCCGTCTCGGTACCCAGAATGACCCTTGCAGACATGACAGCTCCTGGGGGCCCTTCTGCCCCAAGTAACACTTCTGTCACACTGCAGCTCACCACTGATATGCTGGTGCCAAGGACAGGTGCATGAGGAGAGCCTCAGAGAAAGGGCACGCCCACGTTAGACCGTTTCACACGAGTGAAAACGCACACGCCGTTAACCGCGCCGCAGTGGATAAGACGACCGCCGTGGGCCGACCCAGCACATTTCCATTAAGGGTACCCAAATCACTACACAAATATCTTCACTTATCTATACACATTCCTACAAAAAGGGTTTCCAAATCCCCAGAAAATTTCCCTGACACAACCTGACCGTATTTCCATATGCTTGCCCAATTGCCACGCAATTTTCCCACACATCCCACAACAAACCAGTCCCCTAAAAACCCTCCCAACTCACCCTAAAATTACCACACCATCTCTCTAAACACATTTCTACCAACTACTAGAGTAACCAGCTTTAAATACAGAGCCACTGTGTTTTCAAGGAAAGGAGCTATCATCACACACAATTCCCAGGTTCCCACAGCAAAAAACACATTTCCACATACATCCAGAAAAAAGGTCCCAAATCCCCAGATTTCCCCCAAAGTCTCCATATTTCCCCAAACATTTCCACAGAAACGCCCCAAATCACCACACTAAATGACCAACTTCCCACCCACAAAATCACCGCACTGCCAGAAAAAGGTTCCCAACTCACGTTTCCACACAGGACACAGCCCCCACAGACACCCCCCGGTCCTGCCCCTGCCGCTGCGGAACGAGGCCGGGCCGGGCGCCCCAGGACAGCGGCGACGAGCAGCGGGGCCAGACGCAGGCGGCGCGGGGCAGCGTCCCGCCAGCACCGGCTCCGCGGCTCCCGGGCTGCGGCACCGCGCACCCCGCACGTGCCCCGCTCCCACGCGGGTTACAAACCCAAGGTCCCCGCCCCCCCAGGGTTCGAAGGAGAGCGCGGTCGGTGCTGCCCCCGGTGGCTCACGCCGGGCACTGCGGGGGGGGGGGGAACGGCTCCTGAGGACGGCTCAGTGCTGCTCTCCTGTGGTCACGCCGGGCATTGCAGCCAGCGAGCGGACAAGGACAGGGACGAAAGTGGCTCCACGTGCCCTCCTGTCCCTGCAGCCGGGCGCGAAGCCGGGACACAACGGCGGGGAGGGGGCAACCGCTCAGTACTGCCGCGGGGCTCCCGTATATATTCTACACATAGCACACGCACTGTATACACATCTGCACACGCATCCCACCTCCACGCATTTCTGTCGTGACAAGGACGTAGAATACGAATAATACCGGCAATTCTTCGTCCCCCCGCACCGGGCTCAACATGGTACTTATGTTAAAACAAGGATCCCCACTCTCCACTAGAACAGATGTCATGCAGTTCTTACTGAACAACCTTTTTTCATTTTTAATTAACTTTAAAACAGGGAAACACCATGCAAACCTTGCTAGGAACGACACACCTCAGAAAGGAGCCCACAGGCAGCATCGGATCACATGCAGGGCCTGCGGCCAAAAAACCACCACCCGCCCTGCCAGCGCAAACGGAGCCGCTGAAGATCAGAGTCGGACCAATCAGCACGCAGTTGGGTCTACTCCTCCTACCAAACCCAACAGCCAATCAGACTGCGGAGAAGGAGACTTCCTCCTGGACCCGCCTCCACCGGCAAAGGCCAATCAAAGCGAGGAAGGGCGGAGTCTCCGAGACCCCGCCCATACAGCTCTTCCACCCAATCGCGGCTCGCCTCAAGGCGGCCAACGGGAACACGCGCCTCTGATGCCAGACCTGCCGCGCGCTCCAGGACACGCCCCCAGCTCCGGCTCAGTTGGTGATCGCTGGCGGGAGCCGCACGCGGGACCGACCTTTTCCGTGGGGACAAGAACGGGGAGCGGGGGCTGCGGGTCAGCAGTGACGGCATCACAACACAAGCGGAGACGAAGAGCTGGGAGTCAAGGGCGTTAAAGCATCTCACTAGCATGGGCTGCGGGGGCGGCAGCAAGGGGCATCCCCAGCACCAGGCTCCTCCCCCACAAGCCAGAAGCACAGGGACCCCCAGTGCCCTGCCCCAGACATGTATGAAACCCCTCACTGGTTTGTAACCCAACTCGGACCAGTGCATCCTGGTCCCTGCTCCTTTGCATTTCAAACCCAACCATACCATACAGTTCCCTCTGGCTCTGTGCTCAGGTGACTGCGCCTGTACAGGCAGTGTCATGTCACCCAGGGGGAAACCTGCACCCAAACCTCATGGGCTGAAGCTCAGGCATGGAAGAATGGTTGTACTGTGACCCACTCGACCGCCCGTAACAACGTGGTTCCCTGGGATCTCACAGAGGGCAACACAGAGCCATCCCCTCAACTCTAACCCTTACCCCATTTGCCTTCCACTGCTGCAGATGTGTAGGCACTTCGCATGATGCTCTGTAGAGGGGTTTCAGCTTAACTCCGTAAGTAAACAGTTCTGACTGGAGGCCTATGTACACCCTCATACACCATCTCCCAGCATACACAGGAGACAGGAGGGCTACGCAGGGGCAGCATATACAGAGGAGAACAGAAAAGGAGCACTGGGACAGACAAGCAGCTCCAAGCTGAAAAAAAGAAGAAGCGTGCAGGCAACGAAGGCTCTTTCCCACCCACCTCACAATTCTCCAGTTGCAGCTAGGAAATACTGTTGCAGCCCCACTGCACATTGTGATGGGACAAGGGTTTTCATGGGAGCCAGCATGGGAAGGCTGAGACAGAGGCTGACAGAGACAGCATGGTCATATGCCCTCCGGTGTTGGCCACAGGAGAATAAGAAGCTAATACGTGCTGATGCTGGAAGAGGTCCAAGTGCTCAACACCTAATCCAGGCACAGCAGGAAACAACAGGAAGTGTCTGGGTCTGGGCCACTAATATCAGCCTAGCCCAAGGCAGGCCATTGTTTTGCAAGGCGCCCTAGTAGTTCAGAGGCCAGAGCTGCAGTCACTGCAGGTGGTACCTTTGGACATGTGCAAGCAAACAACGTGCATCCAGTGAGAAACCAAGGCAACTAGTGGCACGTTGTGTTCCGTGAGGGTGTCCAAGGCAGGAACACGCGCTCACTTGCTGACGGGGTTGGCTCGGATCTTTTCAAGAGATTAGCGCAGGCCCCATAACCCTGTTTCTCTACAGCCAGCACAGGGACCCTTTGCAGACGTGTCAACTGTCGGGGGCCCTTCTACCCCAGGCATTTTGGAGCCCACTGTCACACTGAACCTCTTCACCAATAACCTGGTGCCAAGGACAGTTGCACAAGGACTAGCCTGTGAGAAAGGGCGGATCCACATCAGACACTTTCACACGATGTAAAACGCTCACACTGTTAACCATAACATGGATGACAGTAACAGGATCCTGCTCCCAGCCTCGGCCATTTTCAAGGCACCTAGACTAAGCTGCAGAAGTGCTGCTAAGCAGAAAGCTCAAAGCCTTCTTCTCACTGAACGCAGCATGAACCCCTGCAGATATGACAACTAACTTGGCCAGCAAATAAAGGAAGGGCCCGAGAGGGGAGTGGGCGGGGGCCTGACTCCTCGCCACTGCACACGCTACCAGGGAGACATGGGAGCACATGCCCCCCAGATTTGCACGTAGGGTGGTGGCAGGCCGCCCGCAGCATGCTGTATCTTCCCAGACTGCTGGCCTCTCCTGGGGTCCTCTCTGGCCCAGCAGGGCACACCCAGCATGGCAGGACACTCCAGGGTCGGGAGCATCATTGGCACTGCTGCGAGCCCCGCACCGCAGTGGCAAGGTGACCCCTGCCCACCAGCCAGCAAGGGTGGCAGCGTGGAGTTGCACTCCTTGGTTCCAATGAGCAGGCAGGGGGTGCCTCCCCACAGCAGCAGAGGGTTCACAACAGTGGTAACAAGCTTTGCTCTGCCCTGCCATGATGGCCACCGGGGCACGAGGGCAAGGTGCCCAAGACCACAGCAGGCAACCCCCATTCAGCCCCCCCCACCTCCCACAGGGACCAATCCAGCTGTGTAACCTGTGAAAAAGGGGAAGCCGGGCTCCAGGCTCTGCACTCCATTCAGGCCACAGCAACCACCGCCTTCCACATCTGGCAGACAGGCTCAGGTGCTGCTGTGGGGGCAAGAGCCTGCAGATCTGGGCCCCCAGTCAACTAGTTTGGGAGCGTCGGCACGACCAAAAGGGCTGTGGGTGGAGATTGAGGGGCTCCAGGAGGAGTGGGGGGACGGACCGACTGGAGCATATCACTGATGCTCATCACCGCAAAGCCAGGCAGGGGGACAGGTCCTCCTGGACCCGCGTCCCAGTGAACAACGGGGGCAGGGGGAGCTCTGATGTTCCATGATAAGAAACCCAGTCACATGCCAAGATTTATAGCTATTTAGAATTTATTTTATGATAGTGATTGAGTCACTGCTAGGATTTCCAATTTCTCTATACACACACACACACACACACACACACACACACACACACACACACACACACACACACACACACACTTCATTGCAATAACAGAACAAGGAGGGTTTGGGTGGGGGTTTAATCAGAGAACTTGTGATTTTTTTTTCTAAAAGAAAACCAGCATGCCTAGTAATAAGTTACAAAAAAACGATACTTTCCAAAAATTCTGGCTATAAGCTTGCCAAATTGTCCCAATCATAAAAGTGCTGTAGTCTTGTCTCTCAAAAGACTGAATGGTACATCCGGTTTTTAATAGCCTGCATCACCGAGTAAAAAACCCTCTACGTAAAAGGGTTCCATCGTACGCATGTGTAACTGTATAAAGGAAAGCCAGCTTCTAGCCTGCAAATCTTTTCAGTGCTAAGCAGCAACGGCCACAAATGTGGCACTGAATATGCTGAGATCGGTCATGGAAATCCTGGGTTAAACTCACTGCTAGTATCAAAAAGTTAAAAAAAATGTTCATATTTCTCCCCCATTCATACTCTCAGAAGCAATATCTGGGAATTTTTATCTGGAATGATTATACAGCAAAAGCTTTGTTAACTGCCATGAGTGGGGGGTGGGGGGAGCGAGCGTCTAAAATTTCTGGTTATCTCAGTCGGGTTTTCATCTTTTTGGAAAATCCCTGAAGAGCGGAGGGGAGGGGAGGGGAGATGGTGACAGCAGCAGTACAGGGTGGCAGGTGGCGGTGGCAGCCGCCACATGCAACCTTTCCCTCCCGCCTCCTGCGGCCAGCCAGGAACTCCCGTTAATAGTGTATTCCGGATAGAGAATGCTGGTTAACACAGCTTTTACTGTACTTGGGGGTCAAATGAGGCCCCTCAATGCAAAGCTGTATTCTGCAACTACTAAAGTACCAAGAGTCTGTATTAGTCCAGGGGAAGAGTCTTAGGGAGTCCTGAACCACCCTCACCTCTTTTTTGCTACACTACATTACACATCATTACCCCTCCTTCCACATTCTCTGAACCCAGAAACAGTTCAGTCTATCACATCAAGAGTAGCATGTCAGAAAAGATTCAGGGGAGCTGAGATGTATAGTCCAATGATGACATCCAGTGCTAATGAGGTGACTTCAGGTAAGAACAAAGGTCCCAGGCCCTGTGTTTCCCTGCTCTCTACAAAATGGGCCAGGAAATCCTTATCTCAGAGAAGTGGGCTGGAGTACAGAAATTTCAACCTACAAAATCCCCAAAGGCAAATATGTGGGATTCTGGAACTGGCCTCGAACCTGAAGGTCAGATTGCGAGGGGTCCTGGCACTGGCCCCCTAGTACTAAGTAAGTCTACGTATTCTTTGATGTATGTAGCCGCTCTGGCCAAAGGTCCCCGATTACTAACGTCCCAATAATCTGGTGTACATTTTATGGAGGAACTTGCTTTGCCTTGTCTTCTACTTCTCCAGAGACATCCTGGGTGTGACATGTGCATCTGATTATGCCGGGGTGGGCAACATATAGATCAGTGTCTGGATTTGGCCCACGGAGGGACTTTGTTTGGGACGGGGCGGGCCCTCGGTCCTACCCGACACAGGCGTTGTCCAGCCCATGATGCAACCTGCCGTCCCCTGCCCACACAGCAGGGCTGCAGCTGGACAGCCTGTCTAGCTCTGCCCCCATCCGCCCTGCTTTCAACTTGGCGGACAGGACTATCTCCAGACTACCCAGAACCCACGAGCACAGCCCCAAACCTGGCCTGCCCTACACATGCTCCAGAGTCGTCTACCCACCGTGAGCAGCAGGAGCAATAGCAGCGGCGGCCAAGCAGAAGCTGCTACTCAGCACGAGGGAACCGTGGCCCGACACACTTCTCAGCTGCCAGAACCTTCTTGCTGCAGCTGCTCAAAGCCAATGTCCAAACTGCCCTGCAGCTCTGCTAAGCTGCCACCGCTGCCCTGGTGGGCAGCCCAGACACGGCAGTGAGAAGCCGCAGGGCAGCCCAGGCGGGGACTCCTAATAGCTGCAGCAAGAAGGGCTTGGCCAGGGTGAACAAGAGGGGCCACATTTCTCCCACATGCAGTAGCAGTTTGTGCACTGCTGCTGCCACTCCTCAGCATGGGCAGGCACCCCAGAGAAAGTGCATGAAGGGCCAGGATCAGGAGCGTGCGTGCAGGTTTCAGCTGGTCCACCCTGGGCAGGGCGAGTTTGGAGTGGGCTCGGGGCAGGCCAGAGCAAGGGCTGGGACTGTGCACTATTGACAGTGGCGGGGAGAAGGCACTGGGCGCATGGGCTACAAGCTATTCAGAGTGGGCAGTGCTGATCAGCCCGCTGCAGCTCCCCAGAGCTGCCTATCTGGCCTGCAGGCCCAAATACCGGGCCGTGCTTGGCTTACAGCACTCTCCAGCATATACACAAAACAGTAGTAGAACAAGGAAAGGTGGAGGAAGAAAGGGGAACTGAGACGGATAAACAGCTGAGAGAAGCAAGGAGCTGGTGAGCAAGGAAGCTTTCTCCCCACTCTCCTGCAACTGTCTGAAGGAAGCCGGGAAACAGGGGTGCAGGCCTACGGCAGACTGGGACAGAACTGGGGATTTCTTGGGAGGCCTTCAGAGGAAGGATGAGACTAGGAGAGGCTGACACAGGCTGGCAGGTAGCACAGGGTCACAGGCGCTGGGTGGCTAACAAAAGGTGAAGCCTGCAGAGATCAAAGTGCTCAACACCTCACCCAGGAACAAGGAGGAAGAATACAAAGCCTGTGAGGTCTGGGCCCCCAGGATCCTGCGAGCCAAGGGGCAGGTCAGTGCTTTTGGAGGGTGCTAACAGCAGCTTGAAGCAAGAGCTGCAGTCACTACAGGAGTTACCACTGGAGCAGGGCACATGAACGATATGCATGCAGGCAGAAGCTTAGGCAGCTGCTGGTATGTTCTGTCCGCCGAGCGTGTCAAACTAGAATCGTGTACTCGCCTGTCACCCCTGGTGCCTTGGCAGTTTCCAAGGGATCCCCGCAGGCCCCGCACACCCGCCCGAGTGCCCCGAGTGACCCTTGCAGACACGACAGCTGCTGGGGGCCCTTCTGCCCCGAGTCCCGCTTCTGTCACGCTGCAGCCCCTCGCTGGCTGTTGGAAGTTGCTGGCTCTGAGGACGGGTGCACGAGAAGTAACTGCGAGCAAGGGCAGACCCACGTTAGACAGTTTCACATGGGTGAAAACACACGCACCGTTAACCGCACCACAGTGGATCAGATGACTGCCATGGGCCAACCCAGCCCAGTTCCAGGAAGGGTTCCCAAGTCACCACACAAATCACGTCATTTTTGGTTTAACACACAGTCCTACAAAAAAAGTTTCCAAATCACCATGCACTTTCCCTCATATGACACAAGCATATTTCCATATGCTTACCCATTCACCACAGATTTTCGCACAGGTCTCACAAAACAGCAATCGCAGAGAACAGTTCCCAAATCACGCTAAAATTACGGAGACATTTTTCTACGAACAAAATCACCGTATTTCCGGAGACATTTCCACAAACATATCTGAAATAACCAGTTTTCCAGACAAAACCCCTATATTTCCAAAGAAAGGTCCTACATGCCAGAACAAAAATCACATTTCTACACATTTTGCACAAATAAGTTCCTAAATCAGTCTAAAATCACCACACCATTTCCTACTAACTCACATTTGCACAAACAGCTCCTAAATCATCAGTTTTCCACACAAAATCACCATACTTCCACAAAACTTCCATCATCGCCACGCACAATCAGGTCTTTCACAAAAAAACTCCAAACATTTCCACAAAAAAGCTCCCAAATTCCCACAAAATTCTCCCAGTACAGTATTATCCCCAACCTTTCCACAAACACATCTCCAAATTACCACAAAATTACCATCTACACACCAAAAAAAAAAAAACACACCACACTTCCAGGGAAAAAAAAGGGAGGATACTCAAATCACCACACAGAACGAACCGTTTTGCACACGGAAACCACCACGTGCCCTCAAAAAGGCTTCCACATTCCCACACCATTTCCCTCACTCAGCACAAGCATATTTCCACACTTACCCAATCACCACAAGATATTCCACATGTCCTCCAACACACCCATTGCACACAGAAGTTCACAATTCACCCTAATATTACCACACCGTTTTCCACATACAAAATCAGCATATATTGTTTCCACAAACAACTCCCAAATCACCCAAATAACCATACTTTCACAAAAATTCCTTCATCACCATGCACATACAGGGCTTTCACAACCCCCCCCCCCCAAATATTTCCACAAACAGGCTTCCAAAGCCCCACAAAACTCTCCCAGTACCATATTATCTCAAACCTTGCCACAAACACATCTCCAAATTATTATAAAACAAAACGACCAACTTCCCACCCAAATAGTCACATTTCAAAAAAAAAAAAAAAAAAGCAGCTTCTGAGATCGCCACACAAAATGGCCTGTTTTCTACAGAAAAACTGCCACGTGCCCTCCAAAAGGAGTTCCAAATCTCCACAATTTCCATCACACAGCAGTATTTCCACACACTTACCCAATCACCGCTAAATACTCCACACGTCCCAGACCACACCAGCTGCACAAACAAGTTCATTAAACACCCTAATACTACACCATTTTCCACACACAAAATCACCATATTTCCACAAACAGTTCCCAAATCATCAGGTTTTTTCTCACAAAAATCACAGTATTTCCAAGAAACAAGGTCCACATGCGATCTATAAAAAATAATCACATTTCCAGATAAAGGTCCCAAATCCCCACAGGACTCTCCCAATGTCCCAATACATCCCCAAACATTTCCACAAAAACTCCTCCAAACCACCACACAAAATGACCAAGTTCCCACCAAAAACATCACGGCACTACCAAAACTCACCACACAAAGCGGCCGGTTTTCCACACACAAACCGCCACGAGCCCGCACACGTGCCACAAAAAAGGTTTCCAAATCCTCAGACGCTTCCCTTCATACAACATAACCATCTTTCCATACGCTTAACCGATCCCCACGCAGTTTTCCACAGGTCCCACAACACACCAGTCGCACCAAAAAAGTTCCTAAATCAGCCTAACATTACTACCCCGTTTTCCTTGCACAAAACCACCATATTTCCACAAACGGTTTCTAAGTAACCAGTTTTGCACAGAAAACCCTGTATTTTCAAGTAAAGGCCATGTACCACCACACACAATTAACAGTGGAAAGTGTTTTGGAGGCATTTTTGTGGAAATCACCACACAAAAAGACCACATTCCCACCACAACAATCACCACACTGACAGAAAAACGCTTCCCAGCTCACCACACAACGGCCGGTTTTCCACACACAAACCTCCTCGAGCCGACGCGGCTCCACGTCACCGCACGCGGGCACCTTTCCACACGGCCCCCCATGACTCTAAAACTCGTGCCAAGCTGGGGCCTCCTCACAAAACCTGGAACGCAAAATACTGATGCCGACTGTGCAGTGCACAAGGCTGCGAGTCCAGGGCTAGGCCATCTGGGAAGAAATAACAAGGTCTCCCTTCCAGCTTATCTTACTAGATTCACGATCATTTCAAGTAGGCTCCTACCTGTCTGGTATGTAACCCTGTGAAATGTCTATCTTTGATTAATAAGGATGGCAAATATTTCTTCTGCAATCAACTCGTGTTTATGTGCAGGAACAGACACTCTCCGTTTGGGACAGGTGCCTTCTCCCGATCTAGTTTGGTCTCTGTTGTTTTCTCGTGATTTACCTCGGTTTCCAAGGACACCTGGGTTTTTCCGGGTGGTTAATCAGTTTCTAGATATGTTCCAAACTGCATAGAAATGGATAACCTCTCGTCCCTGAGGAAGGTCATTCAGTGACTTGGATGAGGGGGTAAAAAGCACCTTATTCAAATTTGCTGATGACACTAAGATGTGGGGGGATGTGGGCACGCTAGAAGGGAGGAATAGGCTGCAATGGGACCCAGACAGGTTACGGGGGTCAGCAGATGAGAACAGGATGGGTTTCAACACTGACAAGTGCAAGGTGCTGCACTTGGGGAGGAAGAGCCAGCAGGATACCTACAGGCTGGAGAACTCCCTTCCCGTCAGAGCAGAGGCAGAAGAGGATCTTGGAATCGTTACTGATGCCTAAGTGAACATGGGCCAACAGTGCGGGGATGTGGTCAGGAAAACGCACCTTGTCACGCATCCGCAGCTGCATTTCGCGCAGGTCCAAGGAGGTGATCCTCCCCCTCTATGCGACACTGGTCAGGCCGCAGGTGGAGTACCGCGACCAGTTCTGGGAGCCGCACTTCAGGAGGGATGTGGACAGCATTGAGAGGGTTCAGAGGAGGGCCACCTGCATGATCAGCGGGCAGCAGGGCAGGCCCTACGAGGAGAGGCTACGGGACCTGAACCTGTTCAGCCTCCACAAGAGAAGGCTGAGGGCGGATCTAGCGGCCATTTACAAACTAGTCAGAGGGCACCAGCAGGCATCGGGGGAGTCCCCGTTCCCCCGAGCACTACCAGGAGTGACTAGAAACAAAGGTCACAAGCTGGCAGAGAGTAGGTTGACTAGACATCAGGAGGCGCGACTTCAGTCAGGTCGGCTAGGACCTGGAACCAACTTCCAAGAGAAGTGGTGCTGGCTCTTACCCTGGCGGTCTATAAGAGGAAGTTAAATGAACACCTTGCCGGGGTCATTTGGCCCCAGTACTTTCTCCTGCTATGGCAGCGGGTCGGACTTGATGATCTGCTCAGGTTCCTTCCCACCCTACCTACTACGAAACTGTTCCACTTGGAACTTTCTGATACCAATAATGAGCAGGTTGATTAACAGGCTGTTCTTGGCAATCACTGCTGGGGACTCTCTTGATTTCTACAACTAAAAGAAGACTTTGAAGATGCTGGACAAAGGGTATAACACAGCCGGTGAAACAGCTAACAGCGCGCACTTCAACAGTGAGAAATCTGTGACACCAACGGCCGCCGTGCCCAGCTTACTGGAGAAGCTGAAGAGAAACAGACCGCCTCTTCGACGCCCGTTTGGTGAGAAATCATCACCTTATAACTAATAACTGGACTTTGCTTTGGTTCGGGCTCACTTGACTTAGAAAGGCTTCATTTACTACAAGTATTCCATCACTCATTCAACAAGGTGTGGTGCCAATCCCTAGGTTAGTCCAGAATCCTAGGTTTCTATTTGCTAAAACACTGGCTCCCCCCTGGGTCCATCTGGCGCTGGGTCCTTCCCACCCGCACCGCCACCGCAACGCACGGCCCTGCTGCACCGGCCACCCCACGAGAGCGGTGACTGTTCACGAGCGGGGCGAGTACAAGGACCAAGGGCAGGTGGCGCGGAGGAGCGTCCTGGCAGCACCAGCTCCAAGGCTCGAGGAGGAAGCGGCCAGGCTACGGCAGCGCGCACAAAAAGCCCACGCACCCTGCACGCCGCTCCATGCTCTGCCCCGCACCTGCCCACGGGAGATCCCACCTGCAGCACCGCTGCCTTCGCTGGGCTAGTGTCGGCCTGGCACCCACAAAGGCCATGCACAGTACTTTCGGTCTGCTCCCCCCCGGCCCCCTCAGGGACTACCTGAACGTAGGGACGCGGAGCTACCGCTCCTGCCCGGAGCGCACAATGGCGCTGGAGCCGCGCTGCTGTTGGAGCGCTCCTGCTGCCTGCCGCGGGCACGGGGCCGACACCGGGATCCTGTCTCAGAGCAGTGCCCAGGGAGTGTGCGTACAGCCCACACCGTATTACACTGTGGGCACCCACCTCACACACGCTGCTCTACTGACCTGGAATCCTGGTTTTCCCTGATAAAAAATAGCTTATTTTCTGATAGGTAAACCTCTTTACTAATTCTCCCATAAAACCCCCAAAATCCATGATTTAAGTGAAAGGCCCCTCACTCCCCTGCACACCCTCCTCACCTCCCCAGCCCTTCCAGAGGGAGTCCCCCATTGCTGCTGCTCCTTCAGTGGAGCCAAGTCCAGCACCCCCCACCCACTGTCTGCCTGCTGCGGGCTCAGGTCGGGGGCGCCAGCTCCCCGCTGCTGCACGTACTTCCGAGGGACGGAGGGACCCATGCCCCGACATCTGTACATAATGGGCAGCAGGCTGCCAGCTGTGGGCTCCCAACATGCTGCCGTTCCCCAGGGCCTCTGCAGCCCAGCAGGTGACCCATGTCTGCAGGGAATGCCGGGGCCATGTACAGGTATCTCACTATTCGGTGGGAAGAGGAAAACACAGATCCCTGCTGGCGCAGAGCAGAGTTTTTTGCCCCTTTGTCTCCTGGCTGCAATGCCCAGCGTTAGTCACAGGGCGGCAGCACTGAGAGGCCTCCCCCCCCCACCCCCCGCCCATGCTCCATGCCTGGCTTGAAGGACCTGAAGCGGGGAGGACGCAGGGCCAATTTTGGTACCTGCCCTCGTCTCCTGGCCCGGGGAAAAAGCAATGGCAGCAGAGAGGAGCTCTAGGGCAACCCAGGTGCGGACTTGGGGCAGCTGCAGCAAGAATAGTGCGGCCACGCGGAAGCAGAGGGGCCAGGCAGTGGCAGCACAGACAGAGGAGGGAAAAGCAAAACAAAAACAGATGAACAGCTTATAGCTGACAGAAGCAAAGAGCAGGGGACAAAGAAGCATTCCCCCCCCTCCCCTACAACTCTAAAGGGACCTGGGGAACAGGGGTGCAGGCCTGCTGCAGACTGGGACAGGACAGGGGATCTCACGGAAGCCTTCTGAGGAAGCACGAGACTAGGAGAGGCTGACAGAAGCTCTCACGCAGGACACGGTCCCAGGGGCTGTGTGGCTAACAAGTGCTGAAGCTTGCACAGACCAAAGTGCTCAGCACCTGGTCCAGGCACAGGCAGGGAGAATACAAAATCTGTGGGGTCTGGGCCCCCAGCATCCTGCGAACCAACGTGCAGGTCACTGTTTGTGGGGGGTGCTACCAGCAGTTAGAGGCAAGAGCTGCCGTCACTGGAGGTGTTACCGCTGGAGCAGGACACGTGGACAATGTGTGTCCAGGCAGAAACCGAGTGTCCAGTGAGCGTGTCAAAGCAGAAACACGTACTCACCTGTCGTCCGTGGCGCCTCGGCTGTTGGCGAGGCAGCGCTGCAGGCCCCGCACACCCGTCTAAGTGCCCGGAGCGACCCTTGCAGACACGACAGCTCCTGGGGGTCCTTTGGCCCCAAGCCCCAGTTTTGTGGCTGCGGCTCCTCGCTGACACGCCGGCTCCAAGGACGGGGGCACGAGGAGCAGCCTGGGAGAAAGGCCAGACTCGCGTTAGACACTTTCACGCGAGTGAAAACGCACGCACCGTTTACCGCACCGCAGGGATAAGATGACCCTCACGGACCCGGCACAGCACATTTCCATTACGAGTTCTCACGTCACAGCACAAAAGGGCTGGTTTTCCACACAAAACCACCACATGCCCTGAAAACAAGTTTCCAAATCTCCACCCCGTTTCCCTCACACAACATAACCACCACACAGTTTTCCATCGGCCCCACAACACACCAGGCACACAAAAATATTCCCGTGACCCTAAAATATCCACCCAATTTTCTTCACACAACATCACATTTCCATACACATTTTCACAAACAGTTCTCAAATCATGAGTTTTCCACACACAGTCACAATATTTTTCAAAGAGTCGTTCATCACCGCACAGAATAATCAGTTTTCAAACAAACAAAGGAACACCCCCCCTAATTGCACACATTTCCACAATAAAGTTCCCAATCCCCAAGGAATTGTCCCGCTGTCGCCACATTTCCACAAACGTTTCCGTACAAACGCCTCCAAAACATCACACAAAATGGCAGGTTTCCCACGAGCCCGCCCCGGTGCAGACGACGCCCCGCAACACCCTCGCCCCGCCCGCGGTACCCCGCGCCGTGCCACGAGGCCGCGTTGCGTCGGGCGCCCCCGCGCCGGGAGCGGTGAGACGGCGCAGGCGCGGGGCGATTGTTGGAGGGAGCGGTCGGGCGGCGGCTCCCCGCACAAATCCTCCCGCAGCGCTGCTGCCTCCGCGGGGCAAGCGCCGGCCGGGCAGACACGAGGGTCACGCCCGGCGGCTCGGCCTGCTCCGCCCCGGACCCCACCCGCGCGCCTCCCTCACACGTGGGCGCTAGCACCGCCGCGCCGGGCGCTCCCGCCATGGGGAGCGCGATCTCCCGCACGTGGTCGCCGCTACATCCGGTCGCAGAGCCATCAGGCGCACGCGGACAGCTGAGCGGGGCCGCTGGGGATCGGAGCCGGACCAATCGGCGCACAGAAGCCCGCACACCACCCTCCAGACCCCGGTAACCAATCAGAATGGGAACAATGAACTCATTCTCCTGGTCCCGCCTCCCCCGGCACTCCAATCAAAGCGAAGGGAGGAGTGGTCATGACTCCGCCCAAGAGGCCACTCCACCCAATCGCTGCACGCCTCATGTTGGCCAATAGGAACACGAGCCTCCAATCCTGGCTCGGCCTTGCTGCGCTCCCCGGCCCTGAATCCACATCCGTGAATCACGTGTCCGCCGCGGGCTCTGCCCGACTTACGCCCCGCACGAGGGGGCCTGTGGTCGTCTTCTCTCTCTGCCTTTATCTCCTCCCTGCCTAAGCAACAGGTCCACGGCCGGAGCTGGGTTTTTTTTCTCTCTGTCTTCATGATTTGGCTGCAAAGCCCAGGTTCAAAAGAAAGGGAGCAGCATACGACACGTTTTTATTTTTTCTGGCTTGAAATCCCGGCTGCTCCGGGAGAATACATTAATATCTATATCCCGATCCCCACCTATAGAGACAGAGTGAGAGAGAGTAACAGGATCACATACAAACATATCCTTATTGGATACATGTCTTTACAGTTTCAGGTTTTTCAAAGTAAGTATGCAATAAATGACACGGTCAGGTGAATCCTGCTTTCAGTATTACCTTATTTTACACCAAAGATCCCAAACTCTCCCGTACAATTGAATTGACGTCTCGTGGTGCTTCAAACAGTCCTTCTTGGGGGCCCACGTGCACCCCCTTAGACCACCACCCAGCATGACGAGGAGACAGGGAGGCTACGCAGGCGGGAGTAGGAGAGAAAAGGGCACTGGGACAGACACAGCTTCACGCTTCAACACCAGCCTCAGAAGAGAGCCTGACAGGCCCCGCAGGGCGGGGAACGCAATCTCCCTCCCGCCCCGCCGTGGCCGTCAGAGCAGCCTGCCGCAGCGCTCCGCGACCGCTCGGGTGCCCGGGCCAGCGGAGGGCGTTCCCCTGAACCCGCCTCCGTCAGCAGAGGCCAATCAGAGCAAAGAAGGGCGGAGCGGCCCTGATCCCGCCCAAGTGGCAACTCCACCCAATCGCCTCATGTCTTAATATGGCCAATGGAAACGCGAGACTCCGATCCCCGGCCTGCCGCGCTCCCCGGGCTGGGATCAATGTCCCGGGAATCGTGTGCGCGCCCCGGGCAGCGCGAGCCCGCCTGGCCCCGGCCGAGCGAGCCACGTCTTTTTTCTTTTCTCCCTGCCTTTATCTCCCGCCTGCCTGAGCTACAGGTGCGCGGCTGGAGCCGCTTTTCGTGCTCTCGCTGCCGCGCAACCCAGATTAAAGCACAGGGAAGTAGCGCAGGGGAATATTTTCTTTTCTTTGGCTTGAAAACCCAGCTGCAGCGCGCAGGTTGAAGCGCAGGGAGGGCGGCACGGCGCCGGCTTTGTTCCGGGCCCTCATCTCCGGGCTCCAAGCGCCGCTCCAGCCCCAGGAGGGCAGCACAGAGCCGCCTTTATTTCCTCTGCCCTACAGCCGGGCTGCAGGGCCGCGGGTGAGCCACAGCACGGCAGCGCGGAGCTGGCTTGTTCCCGGCGATACCTCCGCGCTGCGATGGCCACAGGAGGGCAGCACTCAGCAGGGATTTCCCCTCCGTGCCTTCATCTGGCGGGTGCTGCGCCCACAAGTGTATTTCTGACGCGCGCTATGGGTGCACAATGCCCCTGTTATAGATGTATGAGCTGCACTTATCACTGTAGGTCTGGACGACAACTATCTCGATTTCCCCTTCTGTAAACAGTAGTGGGTTCACTGCCAATTATGGCACCTATCCCCCACGCACACGCACACCCTTATTACACACATCGCTGTACAAATTCAATTTCCCAAAGTAAGCACACAACGATTAACACTGTCACTTCAATCCCCTCGGCTCAATATTTTACTTCATTTACAGCGATGTTCCCCACTCTCCCCTAGACTTGAAGTGATCCCTTCCGCTTCTCACTGAACGGGCTTTTCTTTTCTCCTTCAAAAAGGGGAAACTCCGTGGAAATCTTGCTGGCAACGACACAGGTCGGAACGGAGCCCGCCAGGCAGCAGCGGTCCGGAAGCGGGGCGCGCGGCTTGGGGCAAAGGGGGACACCGCCCCCCACTTCCCCGCGGCACACGCCTGCGCCCGGCCAGCTGAACGGCTCCGTTGGGGACAGGAGTCGGACCAATCGCCACTCCTCTCACTAATCCAATACAGCCAATCAGACTGCGGATAAGGCGGGCGAGTCCTGGACCCGCCTCCTGCGGCTGCGGCTAATCAGAGGGAACAAAGACAAGGTCCGCTTAGGTCTGACCCCGCCCACACAGCCCTGTCAGCCAATCGCCGCACTCCTGATAGCGACCAAAGGAAACGCGAGACGCCGAACCGGGCTCCGTCGCGCCGGGATCCCTGTCCCGGGATCGTGTGTCCGCCCCGAGCAGCGCGAACCCGGGTTTGTTCCCGGCCCTCATCTCCGGGCTCCAAGCCCCGCTCCGTCCCCAGACGGGGAGCGCGGAGCCGGGTTGGGGGCTCATCGCGGCCACAGGAGAGCTTATTCTCCACCTGCACGTGCTGGGTGCATGTCCCGACCGGACCACAGGAGGGCAGCACCGAGCCCCCGACAGAGCTCCGCCGTGCTCGGACGCAACCACAGGAGGGCAGCACTGAGCCGGGACTTTCTTCACACAGTTCGGCTGCACAGGATACCTATTCTGTCTGTATTAACTACAGCCACTAGGAGACGGTTATACACAAGTATGACGGGTGAATATCTATATCACTATCCCCGTGTACAGAGACAGACGGATAGTAAGAGGACCACTGTGTTAAGTATGGTGTGTATTATACATACACACCCTTAATGGATACATCACTGTACAGATTCAAGTTTTTCAGAATAAGTACACAATGAATAACACCATCAATTCAACCCCATTTTCACTATTATACTATTTTACACAAGAAATCCCAAACTCCCCGCTGGCACTGAACTGCTGTCCTGTGGTGCTCTCTCAACAACAGGTTTTTCATTTCTTTTTCTCTTTAAAAAATGAATATTTGGCGTTTTGCAAGGTGGTCTCTAGAGAGGCTGCAGTATCAGTCCAGAACCAAACGGTCCTTCTTAGGGGTCCATGTGCACCACCTCCCAGCATACCGAGGAGACAGGGTGGCTACGTGAGCGGGAGGACGGAAAAGGAGCACCGGGACAGACAAACAGCTTCAAGATAAGAGAAATAAGGAGCGTGGGAGCAAGGAAAGCTCTTCCCCACTGGCTTTGCAACTCTCCCCTGGCAGCTGGGAAATAGTGGTGGAGCCATGCTACAAACTGGGATGGGACAAGGGGTTTCATGGGAGGCTTCCAGGACAAGTGGGAGTCAGAGGCAGACAGAAATATTAGGCTCACAGGCCCTGTGGTGTTAGGCACAGGAAAATGAGGCCTGTGTGAAATTAAGTTTAACCAGGTCTCTTACTTGACTAAGAGGAGAGACGAAGAGAGAAAGAGAAGAGAAAAAGATGCTGATGCTATGTGTTTCAAAATGTTCTCCAGTAAGAAAAAAACCTTTGTGCCTTGTTTTGTCTTAAGATATTAAGCTCTGTTAACCTCCTTCTTTCCCTTGAACCAGAAGCTGATAACTGTTCCCAAAACAGTGTTTTTTTTCTGAATAAGTAAACTGCTTGTGTGTGACAAATGAATGATCAACTTCTTTCTGTTTCTTTCAAGGTTGCTTTGTCTAAACCCTGCATCTTTTCTCGCTGTCTGAAGTATAAATACGCTTATAAACTTGTAGAGGTCAGAGTTCCTTTGAGAACCCTCCTTGTAGTCACTTGTATAGCTCTAAGTAAACCAAGACGGCTCTGCCAGTTCTGATACAACTACAACGCAAAGTTTAATGTCTTCCACACCTGTTTTGCAGCAGCCCACACAGGGACCTGTTGCAAACGTGACAGCTGTCGGGGGCCCTTAAACCCCAGGCCTGTAGGAGCCAATGGTCATGCTGAACCTCCTCTCCTACAAGCTTGTTCCAAGGACAAGCGCAGAAGAACTGGCCTGTGAGAAAGGGAGGATCCACATCAGACACTTTCGCACAAGGGAAAATGTTCATACTGTTAACCATCAATCCGTTAACCATGGATGAGGATAAGATGACCCAGCTGCCGGCCCGAGCCTGACCCGTTTTCAAGGCATCTACGCTAAGCTGGAGAAGTGCTGCAAACAGAAGGTCCAAAGCCTTGTTCTGACTGACTGCAGCATGAACCTTTGCAGATGTGACAACTAAGTTGGTCAGCAAGTAAAGGAAACGATCAAATAATTAAACAAAGCACCAGGCCTAAAAGGAGCTAAGGAAAGTCTATACATTAAAATGATCCACATATGCAACATTGTAGCTTTATCCTTAAGTAGTAGTGTCACAACCCAAAGTTGTGATTTGTTGTTTGCGTGTGCTTCGGCACCGCTAAATTATTTTTCCCGCTAAATTGCAGCTTCCTTGCACGGTGGAGTTCTTTGCTGCGGGAGAGAACCCCGGTGCAACGAGATGTTTCCCGACGATTTGTAGCTTTCTTTGCACGGTGCATTCCTTTTTGCATTTGAGAAATGCTCGGTGCAAAGAGTTCCCGCCATTTGTATTTAGATCTGCGCCACGTTATTGGCCGGCTCTAAATGTAGGCACACGCGGCGGCTAGCTATCGGCCTGCTAGCCGTACAAAAGCCTTGGGTAGTTTCCGCCCAAGTCGGAGAGCAAGGAAAGAAAAAACGCACCCGGAGGGAGAGAGGAGGAGACTTCGCGCTGTGTGAAGCTCTCTAAGCGATGTGGACCCTTACGGACCCAACGCGCCTTTCTTAACCAGGCAACAGAGGTCTAAACAGCCTCTGGCCTCTCCCCGTTGCCGAGCGCAATCCTAGACGTATCCCTATCCTATATACCCAATTTTCGAACCCACGGAGTCTTAACAGCTCTGGGGACCTGGGAACCGAATAACAGAACCCACGGAGCTTCAGTAACTCCGAGGGAGCAACCAAGTTTCTCGTAATCCTCCAACGGGGATTCGAGCAGGAGCTGTGCCTGGAAAGCTGTCCAGCCTACACCACTAACATCTTTTGGTTTAAGTAAATAATCTTTTCATCAACCATTACGCTTCCGTGACTAATTCTAGCGTGCGTGTACCCCATTGCCCCGCGGTTTTCCCCGGCCCCGCGTGCCCGGGCTGCTGGCCACAGTCCGCGTGCGCAATGACGGGTCCGGCTCGCCCCCGGCCCGCACAAGTAGTAGTGGTAGCAACTGATGTAACTCAGCATGCATCTATAAATATTGGCATAGGCTGAAGGGAAATTTGGAGAACTCAACCAATTCAAGAAAACTTGCTGCCAATCTGTGCCCCCCCCTCCTGAGTTTCCCCAGCCAATGTAAGTGAGCACCTATGTTGTGTGGTTGTGGATAGGCAGCTAGACTTTGGAGTAAAGGTTTGTTCACCTGTTTCAAGGTTTAAACAAAGAAAAGGTGGGGCTATAGACTTACTTCTGCCTCTCTTATCAGCAGCCTACCCACAAGGTTACCTGTAATGTAGATAACAGGAGGCAGGGGTGGCAAGAGGGAGGGGTTTGCAGGGTGATTCCTCCCATAGGCTGTAGATAGAGTCAGTGGCTGACAGGCCACATGGAGTCTGGCAAACTATGCACCTAGCAGAAGCCTGACTTATGCATGACATGTACAAGTCATGGGTCTGGGGGGCACCCTGGCCCTCCCGTGGCCGATTGCCAAGCCAGGGGAGCACGGGGGGGGGGGCGGTCTGCACATCCTCCAGACAACACAGAAGTAGTCCCTGTCTACTTCCAGGTTCGGCACCGAGCACATGGAGGGCCACCCCCCACTCCTGTGGGAAGCTCCATGCACCCCAGCATCCACAAGCCGCACTGGTACCTTGAGGTATATAGACAGAGCTTTAAAAGTTTTTTCTATTTCCGAATAAGCATCAAATCTTCAGATTCGGCCAAATTGAATCGGAGACGGTGATCCCAGTCAATGAATCGAATCGCTGTCCCCGATTTGGGCCGAATCCAAATCGGATCAGGCCCACTTTGCACTCCCCTAATGAGCAGTGCTCCTCCATCTCAGAGTTGTATTTTTCCCTAGGGACAGAGGCCCCAGCTAAATGACATCTCCCAAGTCCACAGGGAAACTGGTTCACTCCCATTCCCAAGCTTTTGCTGAGACACATCTGCACGACACCTATCAGAATTGTAATATTATAACAGCCCACGTCTGTCTGTCCATAACGCTTTAGTCACGCTCCAATTGGCTGACAGAGAGAGGTCTCCAAGCGTGGGGGAGCGCCATCACGATTCCGAAGCTGCGCGGAGGACTGTACAGAGGGTGGCGGAGCCGAGGCCCCCGCCCAGCTCCGTGCAAGAGGCAGAACAGCGTCAGCACGGGGCGTTAGGTGACGGCACTCCATCCGAGCCCCCTCTCCCCCACCCCGCCTTACTTGACGGGCAAGTGGCTAGTACTGATTATACAAACCCACATATAAATATTACGTGTAAATAAAGGGAAACTGTAGAAGGACCTTGGCAAAGTGGAGATGACCTGCTGTTAGCCTCCTCCTCCCTCCTGCATCTCCCCCAGATGGCAGAGGTGAGAATCTGTATCTGTGCTTTGACAGGTTGCTAGGCAGGTATACAAAAAAGTGCCTGTTCTCATGCCTTGAGGTGTAATCACCGTAAGGGCAGGTTACCACCCCGTCTCTTGCCTCTTTACCCCATTTGAGCTGTTGTAATCTGTTACCTGCTAAGAGGGACTGGAGCATCACTAGGAAATGTCAACGTGATGTCATTTCATGTACAAAAGGGGTAATCAGCGGGGATCCAGGTTTTCCATTCACCAGAACTGAAAAAGACCTATGGGTTATGATCAACCACAAAATGAACATGAGCCACCAATGCAACCTTGTGGCTGGGAAAGTGCAAAACACTCTGGCATGCATCACCCGATGGCATCACGAGCAAGACCGAGGATGTCTCCCTGCCGCTCTACTCAGCATTGGTGAGGCCGCACCTAGAGGACAGCGTTCAGTTCTGGGCGCCACACTTCCAAGAGAGATGTCGAGAAGCTGCAAAGAGTCCAAAGGCGGGCCCACACAAATAATCAGAGGTCTGGAAAACAGACAATACAAAGAAAGGCTGAAGAACGTGAGACTGTTCAGCCTGGAGGAGAAAACTTAGGGGGGGGGGACTTGGTGGCAGCTTTTAAGTACATAAAGGCGTAAACTTCAGGGCCTAAGAGAACATCCATTATTTTTCATTAGTGACTCCAAGATAAATATGAGCCACCAATGCCAGACTGCAGTCAGCAAAGCCAACCGCACCTTGTCGTGCATACAGAGATGCATCTCAAGCCGGTCCAAAGAGGCAATACTCCCCCTCTACGCAATGTCGGTCCAGCCTCAACTGGAGTACTGGGTCCAGTTCTGGGCACCGCACTTCAAGAAGAACGCAGCCTGCCTTGAGAAGGTTCAGAGGAGGGCCACCCGCTTGGGTGGAGGGCAAAAGGGCATGCCCTATGAGGAGAGGCTGAGGGACCTGAACCTGTTCAGCCTCAGCAAGCGAAGGCTGACGGGGGATTTGGTGGCTGCCTACAAACTCGTTAGGGGAGATCAGCAGGAAATAGGAAGAGCTCTATTCTCCCCAGCAGCACCTGGGGTGATGAGGAACAATGGCCAGAAGCTGCTAGAGAACAGGCTCAGGTTAGAGATTAGGAGGCACTATTTCACTGACAGGGTAGCTATGATCTGGAACCAACTTCCTAGGGAAGTGGTCCTTGCTCCTACCTTGGGTAAATTAAAAAAGGTTGGATGAATGGCTGTCTGGGGTCATGTGATCCCAACGTACGCTCCAACCAGTGAAGTTAGACTAGATGATCTAGTCAGGTCCCTTCTGACCCCCAACTACT
This sequence comes from Alligator mississippiensis, assembly GCF_030867095.1. Classification (NCBI taxonomy): domain Eukaryota; kingdom Metazoa; phylum Chordata; order Crocodylia; family Alligatoridae; genus Alligator; species Alligator mississippiensis. The sequence goes on from NC_081839.1 coordinate 81,255, forward strand.
ACGAAACATATGTTCACCAAGGCACCCCAAGGGAAGACTAGAAATAATGGTGCTAAACTGATAGAGGATTGCTTCAGCTTAGACACAAGGACAAACTTTATGGTTCGTGTCCAGAGTCTGGAACAGACTCCACTCAGACTGGTCGTGCACCTCACTGCACACACACCTCAGCAGTCTTTCCTGCCTTACAGCAGCAGGGCTGGAGCCAGTGACATCTGAGGTCTCTTCCAGCCCCTAACTTACATGAATCTATGAAGCGCCCCAGCAGCGCCAAGGGGGCTGTGGCTGGCAAGGGAGGGGCAACAGTATGGCCAAGGCAAGCGCATATCAGGACTGCTCAGTGCCACAAAGCCGTGTGAGGGGGGACACCAGCTCCTGGACCCACAATCTGGTGAAACAAGGGAGCAGGAGGCGCTCTGATATTCCATATCATATTCCACCATATTCCAACACGAAATCAAACACCAAAATGAATAGGTATTCACAATTTCGTTTATTCTACTGATTATGGCACTAGTAGGATTCAAAATGCTTTAAAATTATGAAGACATCAATAAGACATAGTGTTCAACTCATACCTATATACATACGCACACACACAAACACACAAGCATTTTTAAATCATGGAAAAACATAGATGCTGGGGCTTTTCACCAGAGCTTTTGTGTTTTATTTTTCTTACCTGAGAAAACCAGGATCCCTCGCAATCAGTAAAGGAATTCCAACTTCACCAAAATTCTCTAACGTTGTAAAAAACTCCCAACCATAAAAGGGCTGTAGTCTTGTCTCTCAAAAGACCCAACAGTACCTAGCTCTTGATAACATGCATCGCTTAGTAAAAACCCCTCTATGGGAACGTTTCCATCGCACACAGCTGAAACTGTCTAAAGGACAATCACCTTGTAAACTGCAAGCGATTCCAGTGCCAAGCAGCAAGGGCGAGAAATGCGGCACCGGATATGCTGACATTAGCCAAGGAAATCTTGGTTTAAACTTACTGCTAGTAGCTAAAAGATTTTAAAAAATGGACATACTCCTCCCCCATTCATACTCTCGGAAGCAATATCCGGGAAGTTGTCTCCTTAATGATGATACGTAGGGGTCAAACAGCAAGCCAAAATGCCAAGTCATATTCTGTAACCACTAACTCCAACCCAAACCCTAGGCCTACCCTGGGTGTTGGGCACATAATGGTGAGCGGCCAACAAGGGCCTAAGTTTGCAGACAACAAAGTGTTCAAAAGCTGATCAGGGCACAGGGAGGGAGAATACAGAGTCTGGGCGTCCAGGCCCCATTATTCTGTGAGCCAACAGGCAGGTGATCGCTTTTGGAGGGTGCTACCAGCCACAGGCGACTGGTAGGGGGGGCAGAGAGGGGCCCGTTCCCCGACTCGGCACCGCTCAGGGCGAGGCCGTTTTCTCACTGTTCATGCTGGCAGCGTGATGGGGGGTGGAGGGGGCACGAAGCCACAGCACACAAGTATAGGAGCAGATATGAAACCTTTGTCCTGCACCATGGCCCGCCAGTAAATTGTGCCGGTCCCACACTCACAAGGCGCCAGTCACCCCTGCTACCTGCAGTCAGAGGCAAGAGCTGCAGGCATTACCGTTGGAGCAGGGCACACAGATGATGTGCCCCCAGGTAGAAGCCTACGCGATTGCTGGTGCGTTTTGTCTGCTGAGCGTGTCAAAGCAGAAAGACCTACTCACCTGTCGCCCCTGGGACCTTAGCTGCTTCCAAGGGAGGGTGCAGGCCCCGCACACCCGTCTGGCTGCCCACAGTCACCCTGGCAGACACCACACCACACCACACGACACGTCCCGGGGGCCCTTCTGCCCCAAGTCCCGCTCCTGTCACGCTGCGGCCCAACGCTGAGACGCTGGCTCCAAGGACGGGGGCACGAGGAGGAGCCTGCCAGAAAGGGCACACCCTCCTTAGACACTTTCACGCGAGTGAAAACGCACGCACCGCTTACCGCACCGCACTGGAGGAAATGACGCCCGTGGGCCGGCCCAGCACATTCCCATGAAGAGTGTTGAAAGAAATCCCCGCGCAAAATGACCAGTTTCCCACACAAAAGCCATCACGTGCCGTCAAGAAAGGTTTCCAAATGCCCACGCCATTTCCCTCACACACCAGAACTGCATAGGCCGACATTTCCCCAATCCCCACACACTTTTCCACAGGTCCCACAACACGCCAGTCGCATACAAAAGTTCCTAAATCCCCCTACATTATAGATACAGATATACGGAGCGGTAGATATATATAGAGATAGATATCTGGAGGTATATAGAGCTCGACATATGTAGAGCTGTAGATATATGACGCTGGAGCTATACAGAGCTGAAGAGATACTGAGCTGCATATAGATATACAGGTCTAGATATATGAAGCTGGATCTGTTCAGAGCTGGAGATCTTCAGAGCTCCACATATTGAGACCTGGAGATATTCAGGAAGGGAGATATATAGAGATGTAGATCTAGGAAGCTTGAGATGTGCAGAGCTGGAGATAGACAGGTAGATACAGAAAGCTGGAGCTATTCAGAGCTGGAGACATTTAGACCTGGAGATATGCAGAGCTGGAGATATTCAGAGAGGTAGATATATAAATATGTAGAGGTATGAATCTGGAGATATGTAGAGCTGTAGAAATAGAGAGATGTAGATATATGAAGCTGGAGATATTCAGAGCTGGAGATATATAGAGATGTAGGCCTACGAATCAGGAGATACCTAGATCTGGACATCTATAGAGATGTCGACATACGAAGCTGGAGTGATTCAAAGCTGGAGATATTCAGCGAGGTACAGATATAGAGATGGAGATCTATGAAGCTGGAGATATGAAGAGGTGGAAATATATAGACAGGTAGACATAGAAAGCTGGAGATATTGAGCGCTGCAGTTATTCAGAGCTGGACCTATACAGAGTTGGAGATATTCCGAGGTGAAGATATTAATAGCTGGAGATATTCACAGGTGGAAATATTGATAGATGGAGATATTCAGAGCTGGAGATATTCAGAGAGGTAGATACATAGAGATGTAGATATATGAAGCTACATATCTACAGAGCTGAAGATATAGTGACCTGGACACAGATATACAGGTAAATATATGAAGCTGGAGCTCTTCAAAGATGGAGATATGCAGAGAGGTAGATACATAGAGATGTAGATATATGAAGCTGTAGATAAACACAGCTGAAGAGATACCGAGCTGGATATATATATACAATATATATGTAGATACAAACACAATACACACGCACACACACACACACACTATATACACACACAATATATATATATACACACACTCTCTATACACTATCTATATATCTATCTATATAAAGACACAGTCTCTCTATATATATACACACACACACAAACACTCTCACTCTATATATATGTACACACACTATACACACACACACTATATACACACACACAATATATATATATATACACACACTCTATACACTATCTATCTAAAGACACACTCTCTCTCTCTATATATACACACACTATATATATATATATACACACACTCTATACACTATCTAAAGACACACTCTCTCTCTATATATACACACACACACTATATATATATACACATATCTACACACTATATATATATATAGACACACACTATACATACACACAGACACACAGACACACAGATAGACTTATGTAGCTGGAGAGATTCAGAGCTCGAGATATTGAGGGAGGTAGATATATAGGAATGTAGATATAGGAACCTGCACTTATACAGAACTTCAGATATTTAGACCTGGAGATATTAAGAGATACAGAGATTCAGAGCTGGAGATATACGGAGATATATATGGGGGCGGCGCGGAGGCGATACCCCGCGCTCTCGGGGTGCGCGGCAGGCCGCTCCCGTCTCCGTTACCTGCACCTCTTCCCGTGCAGAGGGAGCCCCGGCCGCAGCGATGCCGGGCACCGAAAGCGACGGCCCTTATTTCAGAGAGAGACAGACAGTAGCAGGGTTTCTTATGGCCTGTGCTCTCGCCGCACGGCGCACGCACATGGACACGCACCGCGCTACTGAACCCCTCTCCACGCACCGCCCGCACCACGAAGGACACTGCCGCTGCCGCTGCCGCTCCCGCCCGCTCGCGGACGTTTCCTGTCGCACGGCGCGGAGCCCAGGGCAGCGGGCAGAGCGCTCCGGGGCGCGGCGGCCCGAGCCCGGCACAGGCCGAGTCCCGCTGCAGGCGCATCCCGCCGAGCCCCGCTCCGCTCCGCTGCGGCCGCCCTGGACCTGCGTCCCTGAGCCAGGGCCCGTGCCCTCTGCCCTGGCCGGGCCACTGCCTCCGACCCGCCCCGTGCCCGCAGCCGCCGCTGCCCCGCCCCCGCAGCCAAGCCGGTGAAAGGGGCGCTGAGGACCGGAGCCGGACCAGTCAGGGCACAGAAGCCTGCACGCTCCCCTTGCAACCGCCCACATCCCGCGCCACCGCAGCCAGGCCGGGGCCGCTTCCCGCTGTAGTGCTCCCCCGCCACGCCAGAGCCTGCCCCTGTGACGGTCCAGGCCCCCCGGCGCGGAGGAGAGGCATCTTCTCTTTGGGCTTCGGCTTAAGATGCTCAAATGCTAGGTGGGTGTAACTCAGCCGACAGGGGGAGAGTTGTACCTTATAGGCTACGTTGATCAACAGCCCCTACTTAGTCAAGTGCGTAGTTGGTTCAATGGTTAAAAGATATCCATGCCCTCCCTCCAGCCCAAGGGCCTGGGACATGTGCTGACTGTCGCTGACTTAACATTTCCCTAATACTTAAAGTAATACATTTAAAAATATAATTTATTTTTTCAACTAAAAAGGGATTTTAAAACTTATATGAAATAGGTTTGGCTCCCCCCGAACTCAGCAGCCCCTCAGGGATGACTTAGGTAGAGATGGCTGAAAGCTTACGGCCATCACATTAAACAGCCACGGGGGACGGTAGCTGGACTTAACTCACGAAAACCCAGAGACGCCAGGGGATCCACACACTCGGTCTCCTTCTTGCAAGGCAACAAGTGCATCGTCCCGCTGCCGTGACCCAGCCCGCTAGAGAAGCAGCACCCACACCACGCCATCAGAAATAGCAAGACTTGTACTAAAGGCACAGAGAAGAAGGTCTGAAATACCTCAGCTGGAAACACACTAACAAGCTCACAAGTTTCCTGAGCATTTTATTTTTATTGGTACCATGTTTTTCTTTTGAGAAAAGGGGCAGTTGAATTTCAACAGATTATACCCAAGCACCGCACAGTTACTGTGCCTCATTTTTTAGTCCTTCAAATAAATCGAGACTGATTTTCCCACAGCGCATTGACAATTGTAAAGCGATGACTGGGAACCACCTTAGAGTCTTTTACCATTTGTAAATCCAACAGGAAATATTTGCATTGAGCAAGTAAGAACACACATCAGATCGGCAGACAGAACGAAAAAGTTTATTCCTTCAGCCAGATCTCAGTAGGAAAGGAAAAGGACCAAATCTTCTCCGCGTAGAAGAGCACCAGCCACAAGGTAGACAGTTTTTAGACCATTTATTGTTGACTGTGCACATCTTAGGCCCACCTGCTTCCTACTGGTTTGACATGGACCATGCCAACTACCTTGAGGATCATTTGGACAGAGGACAAAATCTTTGTCCCCGTGGAGCTGGAGATTAACACTGTCAAACACCCGCAGAGCCTTAATTTACAGACGCAAACAAATTGCACCATAAACAGCCTCAAATTGGCCCTGCAAGCTACAGCCTAAGCAAGCTACAGCCAAGCCACAAACAGAACCGAGCACAAACCTGTGTTCCTACACTAACACCGAGAACCGCTCAACAACCCAACCAAGAACGCCCTACACGCTGCCTTCAGTCACACCTATTCTGATCCACCGCTTCACTGGCAAAGCCAAACCGCCTGCGAAACCCGTGACAGCTGCATATCAATACACACAACTAGCACAACGCCTCAGCCTCCTTGCACACAACCTGCAAAACCCTTGACTGCTGCATATCGATATGCACGACTAGCACAAAGCCTCAACCTCCCTGCACACAATCGGGGCCAACCCAAGACTGAATGCACGGTGCAACTTGAAGCGTGTGGCTGCTTGCTCCTCCTGGGTGTGTGAAAGTGTAGATGCACTCAACAGCCTCCATCTGTCCTTCTCTGAGCAGACATTAAGCATTCCCCTTCCTCCTGCCCACCCCGACCCACACTTCTTGTTCCCCAGCTTTCTTCTGCTGCTTCTGTTCCTTCTTCTCCAGCTGCCCTTCGGGGACCTGCAAGAGTACACAAAACAGAAGTGGGGTCAGCTAGCAATGAATTGCACACCCCTGTAGAAGGCTGTAGCTCTCAGTGCCCATTGTACACTCGAGCTTGATGTCGTTTAAAACCAAGGGGGATGCGACATACCTCCTGTTAAGTAAATGACAAATACCCCCAGTCTTTACAGAAACTCTCTTACTTTTGCCTCCGGGTTGCCTGGCATGGTTTTCTGCCCCGGTTATCAGTTAACTGCTATTAGTTTGCCGTCTTCTCTGCTTCCCCTTATGGGGGCAGAAAGAAGGAACGAAATGGGATGTCAGTCAGCATGGTGGAAGATGCGTCTGCAGAACCCAACTTCTCCCCCTCTTTTACCCTTACCTGGACCTGCGGCCGCTGTCCTCTGTCCGCGGAGATGGGGGAGGCAGACATCCGGGCCAGCCAGAAGCTGCGTGCGAAGGCCAGGGCTCTGGACAGAACTGCTAGGGCGGCACCAGGAACGGTGACCGCCAACACCAGAAACCCTGCTTACAGGGCGGCGCTCCCGGCACACAGCTGGCTGCTGGGGCATGAAGCCCAGAGAAAACCTGAAAAGACCTAAATGCCAGCTGACAGGTACCTCAGGCGGTCTTGACCAGGGGTCAAAATTGCCCCATTCCTGGAGGACATAAGGGCCACAACTTCAGCCTCGTGTCACTGAAGCCACAGAGCCCAAAGGACTAAACAAAGCCTCCTCCTCCCCCAGGGTCAGAGTGGGTGGGGGGCGCAGCCCTGTTGACAGGGTGCGGGGAGAGGCCCTCTCAACAGTGCCAGGAGCAGCAGAACAGAGGAGCAGAGACCTGGACCTGAGTTACAGGGAGGTCACGATGCCTCGGGGTGCCAGCGCACTGCAACCTTCCCTGTAGCCCGCGGGTATCGTCTCTGGCCAACCTCACCCACTGGAACAAGACCCAGAAAATCAAGGGGACCTGGACCCTGCTTACAGGCTGCAGGCCGGGGCCAGGGGCGCAGGAGGACGGCTGGCCAAGTGCCAGGGCACTTGTCTCCAGGGACTCGGGTACGGGATACAGAGCCTGCCCCCAGGACGGATGGCAGGAAGTCTTCGTGTGAGCTACCAAGTGGGCAAAGGATCGTGCTGCCCACCCAAGAAGGGCCCAAGACCCGTACCCTGAGAGACAGGGAGGTCACTGGGGGGGTGGCCTAATGCTCCCCGAAGCCAGAAGTCACAGAAATCTATGCCGGTGCTTAACCCCCTAGGTACAGAGGTGGAAGAATAAGGCTATGTGGACACATCTCGCCCCTTTCCAGCACTGGGAAGAAAATAAAGTACGCTGCAGCGATTTTAACAACAAAAAGAAAATAACAAACGCTTTCATTCCCAGGCGCTCCTCTCTCTCGCTCGCCACACTCTGACAAGGAAGAGTGTTCCCAGGCCGGAAAGCAGCTCCGTGCTGCAAACTGCTTGTCCTCGAGCCTTACCCTGCAAAATCCTCCTCCACTCCCAGGAGGCAAGACGGCTAAGACCGGCACCCTCCTTACAGGGTACGGCCCGCCTGGCCAGCCAGATCGCCCATAAGCGAGGCCTTCCTTACAGGGAGGGCCCTCAGCCAGCCGAAGGACAGAGCTGTCCCCAAAAGGCACATGGAGACCTGGACCCTGCTTACAGGGTGGTCCACAGCTCTGCAGAATCTAGCCCTCCACCAAGAGACACGGGACTTGCACCCTCATTACAGGGCCCGGCCCGTCTGACCGGCCAGACTGCCCACAAGGTTCAAAAGGGACATGCCCAGAGCCCTGCTTACAGGGCGGGCCAACAGCCAGCAAAAGGACAGAGCTGTCCCCAAAAGTACACTGAGACCTGGACCCTGCTTACAGGGTGGTCCACAGCTCTGCAGAACCTAGCCCTCCACCAAGAGACACGGGACTCGCACCCTCCTTACAGGGCCTGGCCCATCTGACCAGCCAGACTGCCCACAAGGTTCAAAAGGGACATGCCCAGAGCCCTGCCTACAGGGCGGGCCAACAGCCAGCCAAAGGACAGAGCTGTCCCCAAAAGCACACTGAGACCTGGACCCTCCTTACAGGGTGGTCCACAGCTCTGCAGACCCTGGCCGTCCTACAGGATGCCTGGGACTCGCCCCCTCGTTACAGGGTGGCCCAGGGGTCTGGATGTGGAGTACCAGACACAGATGCAGGATGAAGGACAGATGCCTGGACTCAGAGAACGGTGAGGAGACCACAGATTTCAACCCAGCCACGGGAAGGTCATCAGGCTCTGGGATGTGAAGAGTTTGCTGTCACTCCACGAGACCCGGCTCCTGTCTGCAAGGCCCTCCTGCTGCACAACGCGGCAGACTGCGCCGCGTCTCTCAGCCCAGCGGAAGGCGGCTATGCCCACCCTGCTTACAGGGGCACCTCTCCGGCTGGCTGGCTATGGCAGGGGACTTGGACTCCCAATTACGGGATGTCCAGCGCTACACATGGTCAAATTGCCTGTTGTTCTCACGTGTTAGGAGGCAGCACGCACCCCGCGTACAGGAGGCTGCACCATTGGCAGCCAGCTGGCCCGGACCCCGATTACAGGGCGGCTGCGATGCGCAAGACCACCAACCAGATCCACGGCCTTTAGAAGAGGCGGCGGTGACACAAGCCTTGCTTACAGGGTTGTCCACCTTCCACCCGACTGCTGCAGAAGTGCAACGGCTTCAAGGGCTGAGACCCATTTCTGAGTTACAGAGAGCTCGCCCAAAGGCTCACACATGCAAAAAGTGGCTAATACATGACTGAGACCTGAAGACAGGGAGATCATTCTGTCCAAAGTCCCTTCCCTTCGCACCCCGTTTTGCTGGCTTTTTGCCCGTCACGGCTTGCCTGCGGCTTGTCCTTCCGACACCTGCAAAAACAAAGAAGAAAAATCTAAGAACCCAGCTCCCACAACAATTCAGGGAGACACAGCCTGGGCGTAAGGCATGGAGCGAGAGACTGGGACAGGAAGATGTAACGTCTCCCTGTTTGGTCCTTCCCTGTAACCCCCGTTGATCCATCTTCTGTTTGACAGAGAGAGAAGCAGAAATCTCTTTGTTCAGCTTCCAAAGACTGGGTCAGTAGGAAATGGAAAGTCATGGGCCACGAGCCTACAGACCCAACTTGTGCCATGGCACAAGACAGCAGCACAAGGCACCTGGAATCCTACTGACAGGACGGCGCCCCCCCACCCCAATCGCTGGCTTCTGTGGCAGAAAGTCAACCGAACAACGGTTGCTCAGGTGGTGCAGTTCAAGAAAGCAAGCAGCCGCACACCTGGAGGACAACAGGCACAAACTACAGCTTTCCTGACAGAGAAGTCAGAGCCCTCAAAGGACCCAATAAAGGTTCCAAAGCTCCGTGCTCAGCTGGGCGATGTAACGCAAGCCCAGATAACAGCAGCGAGCGGGCGAGGAAGCATCTGCTCACCTGCAGCTGGAACAGACTTGAACCCGAGGGACAGCACGCTCACAACGTCCGCTGTCCTAAAGAGCTCCCCGTCTTGGAAAGGGAAGGGGAAGAGGACATGCCTCTGGTTTACGGGATCGTCGCTACTCCACCGAAAACTTATCCACACATGACCACGTCAGGAGCTAGGACACAAATCCTGCTTAGAAGGAAGTGCCAGCGATCCAGCCGTCTGAGGCCCACTGATCCCAAGGTCTACAGCTTGGTGATGGAACCAAAAAACATTTTAAAAAGTCACCACATCAAAACTCCCTTACCTTTGCTGGGCTGGCATGGTTTTCTTCCCTCCTTGTAGGTGGATTCCTGCTGGTCTGCCATTTTCTCTGCTTGGGCCTGTAACAAACAGAGACAGAGACCGCATTTAACTCACCACCTCGGAGAATGGGTCTGTGGGCCGCAACTTGTCTCCCTCTCTTACCTGGACCTGCGGCCGCTGTCCTCTGTCCGCGGAGATGGGGGAGGCAGACATCCGGGCCAGCCAGAAGCTGCGTGCGATGGGCCAGGGCTCTGGACAGAACTGCTAGGGCGGCACCACGAGCGGTGACCACCAACACCAGAAACCCTGCTTACAGGGCGGCGCTCCCGGCACACAGCTGGCTGCTGGGGCATGAAGCCCAGAGAAAACCTGAAAAGACCTAAATGCCAGCTGACAGGTACCTCAGGCGGTCTTGACCAGGGGTCAAAATTGCCCCATTCCTGGAGGACATAAGGGCCACAACTTCAGCCTCGTGTCACTGAAGCCACAGAGCCCAAAGGACTAAACAAAGCCTCCTCCTCCCCCAGGGTCAGAGAGGGTGGGGGGCGCAGCCCTGTTGACAGGGTGCGGGGAGAGGCCCTCTCAACAGTGCCAGGAGCAGCAGAACAGAGGAGCAGAGACCTGGATCTGAGTTACAGGGAGGTCACGATGCCTCGGGGTGCCAGCGCACTGCAACCTTCCCTGTAGCCCGCGGGTATTGTCTCTGGCCAACCTCACCCACTGGAACAAGACCCAGAAAATCAAGGGGACCTGGACCCTGCTTACAGGCTGCAGGCCGGGGCCAGGGGCGCAGGAGAACGGCTGGCCAAGTGCCAGGGCAATTGTCCCCAGGGACTCGGGTATGGGATACAGAGCCTGCCCCCAGGACGGATGGCAGGAAGTCTTCGTGTGAGCTACCAAGTGGGCAAAGGACCATGCTGGCCACCCAAGAGGGGCCCAAGACCCGTACCCTGAGAGACAGGGAGGTCACTGGGGGGGTGGCCTAATGCTCCCCGAAGCCAGAAGTCACAGAAATCTATGCCGGTGCTTAACCCCCTAGGTACAGAGGTGGAAGAATAAGGCTATGTGGACACATCTCGCCCCTTTCCAGCACTGGGAAGAAAATAAAGTACGCTGCAGCGATTTTAACAACAAAAAGAAAATAACAAACGCTTTCATTCCCAGGCGCTCCTCTCTCTCGCTCGCCACACACTGACAAGGAAGAGTGTTCCCAGGCCGGAAAGCAGCTCCGAGCTGCAAACTGCTTGTCCTCGAGCCTTACCCTGCAAAATCCTCCTCCGCTCCCAGGAGGCAAGACGGCTAAGACCGGCACCCTCCTTTCAGGGTACGGCCTGCCTGGCCAGCCAGATCGCCCATAGGCGAGGCCTCCCTTACAGGGAGGGCCCTCAGCCTGCCGAAGGACAGAGCTGTCCCCAAAAGGCACATTGAGACCTGGACCCTGCTTACAGGGTGGTCCACAGCTCTGCAGAACCTAGCCCTCCACCAAGAGACACGGGACTCGCACCCTCCTTACAGGGCACGGCCCGTCTGGCCAGCCAGACTGCCCACAAGGTTCAAAAGGGACATGCCCAGAGCCCTGCTTACAGGGCGGGCCCTCAGGCTAGCCAAAGGAAAGATCTCTCGCCAAAGGCACGTGGATGCCCAGACCCTGCTTACAGGGTGGTTCACTGCTTTGCATAACCTAGTCCTCCACCAAGAGACGCGGGACTCACACCCTCGTTACAGGGCAGTCCAGGGGTCCGGACATGGAGTACCAGGCACTGATGCAGGACAAGGGACAGATGCCTGGACACAGGGAAAGGTGAGGAGGCCACAGGCTTCAACCCAGCCACGGGAAGGTCATCAGGCTCCGGGGTCTAAAAAGTTTGCTGTCACCAACGAGACCCGGCTCCTGTCTGCAAGGCTGTCCTGCTGCACAATGCGGCAGGCTGCTCCGTCTCTCTCCAGCCAGCGGTAGGTGGCTATGCCCACCCTGCTTACAGGGGCACCTCTCCCAGCTGGCTAGCAATAGCAATGGACTTGGACTCCCAATTACGGGATGTCCAGCGCTACACACGTTCATATCGCCTGTCCTCGCATGTTAGGAGGCAGCACTCACCCCGCTTATAGGAGGCTGCAGCATTGGCAGTCATGTTTGGCAGCTGGCCTGCACCCCGATTACAGGGCGGCTGCTCCGCACAAGACCACCAGCCAGATCCATGGATTTACAAACGAGGTAGCGGTGACACACACCTTGCTTACAGGGTTGTCCACCTTCCACCTGACTGCTACAGAAGTGTAACAGCTTCAAGGGCAGAGATCCATCTCTGAGTTACAGAGAGCTCGCCCAAAGGCTCACGCAGCCAAAATTTGGCTGAGACATGATTGAGACCTAAAGGCAGGGAGGTCACTCTGTCCAGAGTCCCTTTCCTTCTCACCCTGTTTCTCTGCCTGGCTTTTCTCCTACCTCGCCTCTTCCCCGCTGCTTCTCCTTCTGGTTCTCCCGAGGCCTGCAAGAACAGAGACCGAGACCGGCTGTAAGCGAACAGAGCCAGAGTGCACATCCAGCAGCTTGAATTTCGAATACACTTACCATCCTCCGGAAACCTGCAACTTTCCCCGTAACCCATGGGCAATGCCTCTGGCCAACCTCACAGCGTAGCCTCAGATGAGCAGTAATAAAGCTAGGAAACCTGGACCCCCCTCCCAGACCAGGGACACAGGAAATCCCACCATCCCAAGCCCCCGAGGCTCATGAATCCCCGGGGTGTACCACTCAGTGGTGGAGCCCAAGGAGCAGACACTTTCTGTGTCAAAATTCTCTTACCTGTGCCTCCTGCTAGGCTGGCCTCGTTTTCCACCTTTCCGGTCAGCTCGCTCCGACCCATCTGCCATCTTGTCTGTTTGTCCTTCTGGGGATGACGTGCAGACCCCCAAAGGGGACCTGCTTTGCAGGATTCGGGGCTGCAGCCTCAGGTGGCCAGGCCAGTCTCCAACACTTGACTCCTGGAGAGCCAAGTCAAGCGACATCTGCCACCAATCCCTTTCAGCAAGGGACTCAGCATCCTGGGTGGCCAGCCCGGAGGCCCTCAGCACGCAGTGGTTGCAAGGGAACCACTGCAGAAATGAAAGGGGGCAGCGGGCGGGGAAACTTGGATGTGAAAGAACAGGACAGGAGAGAAGAGAAACAGCGCAGAGGGGGAGCAGGAACTTGGAGGTGAAAGGCACCAGGCACCAAGAAGGTGCCTGGCAGATCAATTTTATTTGTCCATTAAATAGCAGGCCAGCTCACACCTGCTTTTGTGTTGTCTTCTCTGCTGGTTGTCTTTGGCGGCACCCCGTGTGCTCGTGCTTCCCCATGGGATGGCCTTGAGAGGGCACAAGCCCCCTCAAGTGACCACCAGTGCTTGACCGCCCACAAAGCTAGGCAGCACCACACCGTAGCTCGGGCTTGGGGGTGTGAAAAGACTGTCAGTGCTTGACCCGTTTGCGAGCAGGGCAGCACCACACCGCAGCTCGGCAAGATGACCCCGAGAGCAGACAGCGGCGACCTCCAGGCCTTTGCCCACTGCAGCCCCAAGTGATGCCTTAAGGAGGGGCCGCGGGCCAAGCCCTAGGGACCTGGCCCGCGGCCCCCCCCGAAAGGCCTTAAGTGAGAACTACAGGGGTTCAGACCAGACCCACAGCCAACCTGAATGGTATCTTAAGGGAGAACAGCGGGGGCCTACGGACCTGGCCGCTGCCCCCCGCAAATGACACCATCAGGGAGGACTGCGGGGGCCCTCCGGCCCTCCCCACTGCGGACCCCAGTGACGTCTTAAGGGAGGACCGCGGGCAGAGACAAACCGCCCCTGCCCACCGCTCCCCCAAATGATGCCTCAAGGGGGCAGCGGAGCTGGCTACGGACCTGAGCCTCCGCCCCCCAAATGACAGCCTTAAGGGAAAGCTGCGGCCGAGGCCGGGGACCTCGCCCACTGCCCCCCAAATGGCGTCTTAAGGGAAGGAACGGAAACCTGCAAGCCCGGCCGCTGCCCACCCCGCGGGTCACCGGTGCTTGACAAGGACTACGAGCCACGCAGCACCCACGTGGCTCGGGACGTCATTCCCCACAGCCTGACACACCCCCGGGCCTGCAGAGGGGCCGTAGGTCCCCAACTGCAGCCCCCCCCACGTCCCCCCGCTCCCACCGACGCTCGAGCACACAGGGTGCAAGGAGCTCTACGGCTGGGCCTCACCTCCCCGGGGCGCCGCCTCTTCAGGGCTCTTCTGGGGTTACCGCTCCCCCCCGCTGGCCAGCTCTACCAGCTCTTCTCAGCCCCGCTCCCCTGCCGCGGCAGGGACCCGCCGCTCCCGCCTCTTCAGGGCGCTTCCGGGGTTACCGCTCCCCCCCGCTGGCCAGCTCTACCAGCTCTTCTCAGCCCCGCTCCCCTGCCGCGGCACGGACCCGCCGCTCCCGCCTCTTCACGGCGCTTCTGGGGTTACCGCTCCCCCCCGCTGGCCAGCTCTACCAGCTCTTCTCTGCCCGCCGCCGTCGTCCGCGCGCGCGGCACGCGGCCTTTTATCGCTGCTGGAGGCCCCGCCCCCGATGGCGGACCAATAGGAAAGCTCGGGGGGGTCACTTCCCCCCTCAGCGCCACTTTGCCACCTTGTCTCTAAGGCAGGGCGCGCAAGCCTTCCTCCTGCCGTCTCCTGATTGGCGGGGAGGGAAACGCCTCCGCCAATCGGCGGGCGCCAGCCGGCTCAAGCCGCCCAGCGCGCCGCCACGTGGGCCGTTCGGCGGGGACAGGCCTCGTGCCGGGCCCCTCGGGCGTGGGTGCAGGGCGACACCCGCGCGGGGCCTTGTCCCTGCAACAGGGCGGGGGGGGGCCTCGTAGCGCGGCGGCGGCGGCGGGGCGGGGCGGGAGGAGCAGGCGAGACGAGCCCTCGTGCGGGCGGGATGGGTCGTGTGGAGACAGCAGGGCGTGGACTAGATGACCGCGCGAGAGACCCCTGCCCTTCAGCCCACCCGGGAATGACGCGGGAGCGGGCTGAGGAAAGGACCGGGCTGGCCCCGAGGCGCTGGGATCTAGTCACGTTCCCGCCAACCGCCCGGCCTGGCCCCGCCCCTTCTCCTCAGCGCCGAGGGTGCGCGGGCGGGAAACGCAGCCTGAGCCCCCCCCCCCGCGGCGCCATGTTACCAGCGCCCGCTCTCCCCGCAGTGCCACACTCCTCCACACCACCTCCCCCCGCTCCGGCCAGGGCCGGGCACACCACACCCAGCACCCGACCCTCACACATTTCCACACCCACTTCCTTCAGGAGCCCACAACGGCTCCACTTTCCACAGAAAAAAATCCGCTCAACATGACTGAGTCCCCGCCTCGCACACCTGGCCGCGAAAACACTGCCGACCAGCGCGCGGTGCTGCGCGTGGAAAGAAGTCGCCACCTCGCCACACGCTTTGTGTCTCACCACACCATTTTCCACAGAAGTGTCGCCGTATCTCCACAGACTTGCACAAGGAGGTGTGGGGGGAAGCCATAATCCAGTTTCTCACAGAAATATCATACTTCCCCCCAAAAGTTGACAAATCACCACAAACAAATCACCACAGCGGTCCTCACAAAACCCTCGCCGCAGCCCCAGTCCCCGAAGCGTCACACCATCTTCCCACTGAGGACAGACTTTTTTGTGGGGATTTTTGTTGGTTAGAAATGGGGCAAGTTGCCAGGCCCCGGGCTTTTGTCTCCCCTCTGCCAGCAAGGGGGCAGGGAACATCTCCAGCCTCCAGCCGCGCGTCGCTGAGGGGCTGCCGTCCCCGAGACTCGTGCGAGGGGCACGCCTGTCCCGGAGCCGCGCGGCCCGCGATGGAGCCGAGGGCTGCGGAGCCAGGGCCGTTGTGAGGGGAGCCGAGCTGAAAGAGGCCTGAGGGCTCTTTTGGGGGAGAGCAGGCAGGCCGCGGGGCACAAGGAGCTGAGGGTTGGGACGGGACGGGGGGCATCGACAGAAGTGGGGGGTTTGTGCGAGGAGGGCAGGACTGGAGCAGTGCGGGCTGAGGCAGGACTGAGGGGCACCACTGAACAAATGAGGTCCCGAGGGTTGGGAGCGAGGGACACCGGTGAGACGGGGGGGCTGTGGGCCGCGAGTGAGGGGCGCCACTGGAAAACACGGGGGCTGAAGCACAGACGGGCACTCCTGGCTTCTCCAGAGCGCAGGCTTTGAGACCAGACGTGTGAGTGTTTGCTGCCGAGCACTGCAACGCAGACGTCTATACACTATCTATCTATCTATCTATCTATCTATCTATCTATCTATCTATCTATCTATCTATCTATCTATCTATCTATCTATCTGACACACTCTCTATACATACACACACACAAAAACACTCTCTCTCTCTATAGATGTACACACACACACTAAACACACACACACTATATATATATATACACATATCTACACACTATATATATATATATATATATATATATATACACACACACACACACACTATACATACACACAGACACACAGATAGACAGATGTAGCTGGAGATATTCAGAGCTGGAAATACTGACAGCTGGAGAGGTTCGGAGCTCGAGATATTGAGGGAGGTAGATATATAGAAATGTAGATATAGGAACCTGCAGTTATACAGAACTTCAGATATTTAGACCTGGAGATATTAAGAGATACAGAGATTCAGAGCTGCAGATATATGGAGATGCAGCTATATGAAACTGGAGATAGTCACAGCTGGAGATATTCAGAGCTGGATATATGGAGAGCTGGAGATAGGTAGACATGGAGATGTTCACAGGGGTAGACATATAGAGATGCAGAGAGATGAAGCTGGAGATCTTGATCTCTGGAGAGATGCAGAGCTCAAGATATTGAGAGCTGGAGATATTGAGAGCTGGAAGGATTTAGAAGAGGAGATATTCAGAGCTGGACATATTCAGAGAGGAGATCTATAGAGATGTCGATATTTCAAGCTGGAGATATGCAGAGCTGAAAATAGACAGATCGGGCTGGATATATATATACAGCTGGATATAGGAAGCTGGAGATATTCAGAGATGTAAATATAGAGAGAGGTAGATATATGAAACTGGAGATAGTCACAGCTGGAGAAATCCAGTGCTGGAGAGACACAGAGCGGTAGACATAGAGAGATTGACATATATGAAGCTGGAGACATACACAGCTGGAAAAATAGAGATCTAGAAATCTATTGAGCTAGAGATGTTTAGAGCTGGTGTTATACAGAGCTGGAGGGATGCAGACCTGCACATACATGGAGCTGGAAATATAGAGACTTACATCTATTTAGAGCTGGACATATCTGGGGCTGGGGAGATATCTAGATGGAGATAGCAGGATACGGAGATATAGCGAGGTAGACCTATTTACAGCTAGAGATAGAGCGAGCTGGAGACCTACAGAGATGGAGATATATGGAGCTGGATATACGTGGAGATGGAGATATACAGAGGGAGACAAATCTGGAGCAGGAGATATATGGAGATGCAGATATACAGAGCTGTGGATAGACAGACGGAGCTGGAGGTTGCAGAGAGGAAAGTGCTCAGCGCCTCAGCCAGGCACAGGGAGGGAGACTACAAAGTCTGTGGCATGTGCGGCCCCAGTACCCTGCCAGCCCACGTGCAGCTCATTGTTTTGGGAGGCTGCTGCCAGCAGGAGAGGCAAGAGCTGGCAAGACTGGATGTGTTAGCGCTAGAGCAGGGCACGTGGTGATGTGCATCCAGGCCCAAGCTCAGCGTCCGCTCAGCGTGTCAAAGCAGAAACACGTACTCACCTGTCGCCCCTGGGGCCTTGGCTACTTCCAAGGGACGGCTGCAGGCCCCGCACACCCGTCCGACTGCCCAGAGTGACCCTTGCACGCACGACACGACACGACACGACACGTCCCGGGGGCCCTTCTGCCCCAAGTCCCACTCCTGTCACGCTGCGGCCCCTCGCTGAGACGCTGGCTCCAAGGACGGGGGCACGAGGAGGAGCCTGCCAGAAAGGGCACACCCTCCTTAGACACTTTCACGTGAGTGAAAACGCACGCACCGCTTACCGCACCGCACTGGAGGAAATGACGCCCGTGGGCCGGCCCAGCACATTCCCATGAAGAGTGTTGAAAGAAATCCCCACGCAAAATGACCAGTTTCCCACACAAAAGCCATCACGTGCCGTCAAGAAAGGTTTCCAAATGCCCACGCCATTTCCCTCACACACCAGAACTGCATAGGCCGACATTTCCCCAATCCCCACACTCTTTTCCACAGGTCCCACAACACGCCAGTCGCATACAAAAGTTCCTAAATCCCCCTACAATAGATATACAGATATACGGAGCGGTAGATATATAGAGATGTAGACATATGTATCTGGAGTTATATAAAGCTCAACATATGTAGAGATGTAGATATATGAAGCTGGAGCTATACAGGGCTGAAGATATACTGAGCTGCATATAGATATATAGAGGTCTATTGGATCTATCCAGAGCTAGAGATCTTCAGAGCTCCAGATATTGACACCTGGAGATATTCAGGAAGGTAGATATATAGAGATGTAGATCTAGGAAGCTGGAGATGTGCAGAGCTGGACATATATAGACAGGTAGACACAGAAAGCTGGAGCTATTCAGAGCTGGAGATCTTGATAGCTGGAGATATTTAGACCTTATGATATGCAGAGCTGGAGATATTCAGAGAGGTAGATATAGAAATATGTCGAGGTATGAA